>NW_027308101.1:0-199000 GCF_047496885.1 Scyliorhinus torazame
TTTGGTGATAATTCGAGGTGTGAAAATTTGCTAAACCAGGTAAATTAAAGAAAACTGGAGACTATCAGTCTACGAGAAACATAATTCAAAGCCAAAATCAAAGTCAAAATTATGAGCTGAGGACACAATTGGAAAATAAAACTACAGAAATGACAGGAATTAAAAGTAACACCTCTTGAAACCAAAGCATTTTGATCATCACAAAGGAAACACTGTAATCAGATCTATGAGATGCAGTTATGTCAAAATGAATACTTAGTTGGATTAGAAGGTTTAGTCAAACGTACTTTGTACAGTCAAAGTGAAATTAGTTACTTTACAATAAAATCATAAAAGCTAGAAAACTGTTAGAAAAATATGTAAACCCAGAGACCAGGGCAGGAACTGCCAGAACCAGAACCAGAACTCAGAGGGAGGGAGAGAGAAGCAGAGAAGAAACAAGCAGCTCAGAGTCAGATTACAGTCAGCTCGGCCATGGGAAAGACAAGGCATAGCAGCCGAGCTAAAGCAGCTAATACATCTCAGGAAGACTAGAATTTAAAGTCAGCTCTATGTCAGCTCAGCGACAGTCTGCAGAGTCAGCTCTCACAGCTCGGTACATGGGAAAGACAGGACACAGCAACCGAGCTCATCAGCGATTACATCTAAAGAAGACCAGACTTTATAAAGAAGATTGATTGTCAAGGTGGGCCTGAAGATCCCTTCAACCACCCAGAAGGACCCAGAAGCAAGGTATTTTTCCTTTATGTAAAGAAAGTATTTGCAGCTTTTAAAAGAAAAAATATAATAATAAAATAACTTAATTTAAACTGAAATAGTGGTTATTCCAAAGTCTACTTTACTTACTTAGCAATGCGGGACCCAGTATCGATGCTACTAAGTGGGAAGTAGTTTAAACCTTCGGTGAACGTATGGGTTATACCGGGGGATAACTTGAAAATATAGTTTGACCTGAATAGCACCCACTGAAGCTTGCATCGGAGTCGGGGAGTGAGAATCCTGATCACCATTTAGAATCTCGACCCTTTTTGGTAGAGGGGGAATTCTAAGAATAGTGGTGAGTTTTCAAAAACAGAGTGCATCGTCCTCGGAGGGGATTGTAATTGCACCCTCAAGGACAAGGACCGTGGTGAAGTCCAGCACAGCTCGGCGACGGTGCTGAAGTTGAGGGACCTGGTTAGGTCCTTTGACTTGGTGGATGTCTGGCGGACTCTCCATCCTGAATTGCAGGTTCGCACCTCTGTGCGGCCCCCGTTCAGAGCGTCCAGCATCGATGTTCTTTACATTTCCAAGACGTACTTGCGCAGCGTTCCGACGGCCTCCATGGAGCAGGCGCCGAGCTCGGATCACCACCTGGTGTGGGCGGGTCTCGCCCCGTCCCGCGCTCAGACACGGTCCGCGTACTGGCACTTTAACAACCTGCTGCTGGAGGACGAGCGGTTCCTGGACTCGTTCTGCCGTTTCTGGGCCGGCTGGAGAAGGAAGCGGGGTGCCTTCCCCTCCTTGAGGCTACGGTGGGATGTGGGCAAGGCCCAGAACCGTGCCGTCTGTCAGGGGTACACGAAGGGGTCTACGGCGGGGCGGAACTCCACGATCGCCAACCTGGCTGAGGAACTCCTCGATCTGGAGTCACGTCTCGCTCAGACCAATGAGGCCCGGCCCTGGGGCTGGTGTACAGGGAGAAGAGGGGCGCACTGCGGGACCTGCAACTGGCCGGGTCCAGCGGTGCGTACGTGAGGTCGCGGATCCGTCTCCTAACGGACATGGACCACGGCTCCCGCTTCTTCTACTCGCTGCAAAGAGGACGCGGGGCCCGTCGGCAGGTTTCTACGCTGCTGGTCGACGACGGGCCCCTCGTCTCGGATCCGGAGGGGGTCAGGACCCTGATCAGGGATTTTTACTCCGACCTCTTCTCTCCGGGTCCGTCCAGCGAGGACGCTTGCAGAGTTCTGTGGGAGGACCTGCCGCAGGTGGGCCCGGAGGGCACCGGGAAGCTCGATAATGCCATCAACCTCCAAGAGCTGACCGGCGCCCTGGACAGCCTCTCACGGGGCAAATCCCCAGGGCTGGACGGGCTGACCGTGGAGTTCTTCAGGGCGTGCTGGGACGTCCTGGGGAGCGACTATGCGGGGGTCCTGGGGGAATGTACCGCGACCGGGGAGATGCCCCTTTCGTGGCGCAGGGCCGTCGTTGCCCTGCTGCCCAAGAAGGGGGATCACCGCCGACTTAAGACCTGGCGACCGGTCTCCCTCCTCAGCACGGACTATAAAATCTTCGCCAAGGTGCTGTGTTTACGCCTTGGCCCCGAGCTGGACCACATGATCCACCCTGACCAGTCCTACACAGTCCCGGACCGCACAATCCATGACAATATCCACCTGGCCCGGGACATTACTCATTTTACCCAGCGGACTGGTATGTCGAGCGCCTCCCTGTCTCTTGACCAGGAGAAGGCGTTCGACAGGGTGGGGCCCGGGGATTTGCTCGGGACTCTGCGAGCTGTCGGGTTCGGGTGGTATTTTGTCCCCCGGATCCGGTTACTGTCCGCCGCCTCGGAGAGTCTGATTAAGGTTAACGGGTCCCTGACGGCGCCCCTTCGCTTTGGGAGAGGAGTGCGTCAGGGCTGCCCCCTGTCCGGTCAACATTATTCCCTCTGCGTGGAGCCTTTCCTGTGCCTCCTGCGGAGGGGGTTCACGGGGCTGGTTCTGCGCGAGCCGGACGGGGGGGTGGTCCTCTCGGCGGACGCTGATGCCGTGTTCCTCATGGACACTGACCCCGGGGACCCCCGGAGGATGCGAGAGAGCCAAGCTGTCTACTCCGCCGCGTCCTCCCCACGGATCAACTGGGCTCAATGTTCCGGACTCCTGGTCGGTCCGTGGCAGGTGGACCCCCTCCCGGAGGACCTCGGACCCTTCAGCTGGAGTCGGACTACCAGCCTCGACCTGGGAGTCCATCTTTGCCCGGCAGAGGGAGCCTGGCCGGCGAACGGGCAGGAGCTGGAGACCAAGGTCACCGCTGGCCTGGGACGCTGGACAGGACGGCTCCGAGTGCTGTCCCCCAGGGGCCGAGTTCTCGTCATAAACCAGCTGATCGCCTCCATGCTGTGGTCCCGGCTGGTCACTGACTCCCCTCCCTGGCTTTGTCCCACCATCCAGAGAGCCCGGCTTCGGTTCCTCCGGGACAATCGACTGCACGGGGTCGCTGCGGGGGTCTGGAGTCTCCCGATGGCGGAGGGCGGTCAGGCGCTGGTGTGCCTCCGCACCCAGACTGCCACTTTCCACCCTCAGACTCTGCAGCGTTACCTGGACGCTGAGCCTCCTCCACGGTGGGGCCCTGGCGACGGATTTCTCCCCCCAGGGGCTCGGCCTGAACTACGACGTGCAGCTCCTGTCTGTGGACCAGCAGGGTCTTCGGAACTCTCTGTTGGCGCTGCCCGTCTTGTACCAGGACCTCCTCAAAGTCTGGAACACGGTCTCCAGGCGCCGCAGCTCTCCCCCGTCAGGAGTGGCGGCTGTCGTAAGGGAGGCGCTGCTCAGGAATCCGCTCCTCCGCCAATCTCCATTCGGGTGGCTGGCGGAGCGGAGGGCGGTGGGTGCCGTGGGAAGGGCTGGGTGGGGGAGGGCCGGGCTGTGGGTGCCGTGGGTAGGGCTGGGTGGCGGAGGGCTGTGGGTGCCGTGGGAAGGGCTGGGTGGCGGAGGGCTGTGGGTGCCGTGGGAAGGGCTGGGTGGCGGAGGGCCGGGCTGTGGGTGCCGTGGGAAGGGCTGGGTGGCGGAGGGCCGGGCTGTGGGTGCCGTGGGAAGGGCTGGGTGGGGGAGGGCTGTGGGTGCAGTGGGAAGGGCTGGGTGGCGGAGGGCCGGGCTGTGGGTGCCGTGGGCAGGGCTGGGTGGAGGAGGGCTGTGGGTGCCGTGGGAAGGGCTGGGTGGCGGAGGGCTGTGGGTGCCGTGGGCAGGGCTGGGTGGCGGAGGGCTGTGGGTGCCGTGGGAAGGGCTGGGTGGGGGAGGGCCGGTCTGTGGGTGCCGTGGGAAGGGCTGGGTGGGGGAGGGCTGTGGGTGCCGTGCGAAGGGCTGGGTGGGGGAGGGCTGTGGGTGCCGTGGGAAGGGCTGGGTGGCGGAGGGCCGGGCTGTGGGTGCCGTGGGAAGGGCTGGGTGGCGGAGGGCTGTGGGTGCCGTGGGAAGGGCTGGGTGGCGGAGGGCCGGGCTGTGGGTGCCGTGGGAAGGGCTGGGTGGCGGAGGGCCGGGCTGTGGGTGCCGTGGGAAGGGCTGGGTGGGGGAGGGCTGTGGGTGCAGTGGGAAGGGTTGGGTGGCGGAGGGCCGGGCTGTGGGTGCCGTGGGCAGGGCTGGGTGGGGGAGGGCTGTGGGTGCCGTGGGAAGGGCTGGGTGGCGGAGGGCTGTGGGTGCCGTGGGCAGGGCTGGGTGGCGGAGGGCTGTGGCTGCCGTGGGAAGGGCTGGCTGGGGGAGGGCCGGGCTGTGGGTGCCGTGGGAAGGGCTGGGTGACGGAGGGCTGTGGGTGCCGTGGGAAGGGCTGGGTGGCGGAGGGCTGTGGGTGCCGTGGGCAGGGCTGGGTGGCGGAGGGCCGGGCTGTGGGTGCCGTGGGAAGGGCTGGGTGGCAGAGGGCTGTGGGTGCCGTGGGAAGGGCTGGGTGGCGGAGGGCTGTGGGTGCCGTGGGCAGGGCTGGGTGGCGGAGGGCCGGGCTGTGGGTGCCGTGGGAAGGGCTGGGTGGCAGAGGGCTGTGGGTGCCGTGGGAAGGGCTGGGTGGCGGAGGGCCGGGCTGTGGGTGCCGTGGGCAGGGCTGGGTGGCGGAGGGCCGGGCTGTGGGTGCCGTGGGAAGGGCTGGGTGGCGGAGGGCTGTGGGTGCCGTGGGAAGGGCTGGGTGGCGGAGGGATGTGGGTGCCGTGGGAAGGGCTGGGTGGCGGGGGGCCGGGCTGAGGGTGCCGTGGGCAGGGCTGGGTGGCGGAGGGCCGGGCTGTGGGTGCCGTGGGAAGGGCTGGGTGGCGGAGGGCTGTGGGTGCCGTGGGAAGGGCTGGGTGGCGGAGTGCTGTGGGTGCCGTGGGAAGGGCTGGGTGGCGGAGGGCCGGGCTGTGGGTGCCGTGGGAAGGGCTGGGTGGCGGAGGGCCGGGCTGTGGGTGCCGTGGGAAGGGCTGGGTGGGGAGGGCTGTGGGTGCCGTGGGAAGGGGTGGGTTGCGGCCGGGGGTCCCTGGAGCGGGGGCAGGCGCTGCCCACGGGCACACTCGAAGCTTTCCGGGCTGGCTGGGCCCCGCAGGGGGTGGGCTGCCGGACCGACCCCCATTCTCACACTTTCATTGGGCGGGTATTGGGGGAGGTTTGGTCTCTGTTCCTGTTCTCTTGGGGCTGTGCTCCACCCGCGGTTTGGGGCACTCCCCACATTTTGTTTTGTCCATCAGTTACTTCTGGTCTGTTTTGCTTTGTTGTGTCCCAGCTCCAGGCCGATGCCAGCGGCGGGCGCTGCCTCACCCTGCCCGCGGGAAGAGCGGGCAGGACAGGCAATCTCAGGGAAAACAGATCCAAATAAACATTATATACACATCAAATAAACAGCACCATCAAACTGTCCGACCCGAGACAATGCTGCTGGGGGAGGGGGACCGCGGCTGCTGGGGGAGGGGGGCCGCGGCTGCTGGGGGAGGGGGGCCGCGGCTGCTGGGGGAGGGGGACCACGGCTGCTGGGGGAGGGGGACCACGGCTGCTGGGGGAGGGGGACCACGGCTGCTGGGGGAGGGGGACCGCGGCTGCTGGGGAGGGGGACCGCGGCTGCTGGGGGAGGGGGACCGCGGCTGCTGCGGGAGGGGGACCGCGGCTGCTGGGGGAGGGGGACCGCGGCTGCTGGGGGAGGGGGACCGCGGCTGCTGGGGGAGGGGGACCGCGGCTGCTGGGGCAGGGGGACCGCGGCTGCTGGGGGAGGGGGACCGCGGCTGCTGGGGGAGTGGGAGGGGGACCGCGGCTGCTGGGGGAGGGGGACCGCGGCTGCTGGGGGAGGGGGACCGCGGCTGCTGGAGGAGGGGGAGGGGCACCGCGGCTGCTGGGGGAGGGGAGGGGGACCGCGGCTGCTGGGGGAGGGGGAGGGGGACCGCGGCTGCTTGGGCAGGAGGAGGGGGGCCGCGGCTGCAGGGGAGGGGGAGGGATCGCGGCTGCTGGGGGAGGGGGGGGGGGCACAGTTCCTGGGAGGTGGAGGGGGACCGCGGCTGCTAGACGAGGTGGAGGGGGGCCGCGGCTGCTGGGGGAGGGGGGCCACAGTTGCTGGGAGGTGGAGGGGGACCGCGGCTGCTAGACGAGGTGGAGGGGGGCCGCGGCTGCTGGGGGAGGGGGGCCACAGTTGCTGGGAGGTGGAGGGGGACCGCGGCTGCTAGACGAGGTGGAGGGGGGCCACGGCTGCTGGGGGAGGGGGGAGGGATCTCGGCTGCTGGGGGAGGGGTGTCCCGAAGCGTGGTACATTGGCGAGACCATGCAGACGCTGCGACAACGAATGAACGGACATCGCGCAACCATCGCCAGGCAGGAATGTTCCCTTCCAGTCGGGGAACACTTCAGCAGTCAAGGGCATTCGGCCTCTGATCTCCGGGTAAGCGTTCTCCAAGGCGGCCTTCAGGACGCACGACAATGCAGAATCTCCGAGTAGAAGCTTACAGCCAAGTTCCGCACACATGAGTGCGGCCTCAACCGGGACCTGGGATTCAAGTCGCATTACATTCATCCCCCACCATCTGGCCTGCAAAGTCCTACCAACTGTCCTGGCTTGGTACAATTCACACCTCTTTAGCCTGGGGTTACCCCATCTCTGGATCTGTAAAGATTTAATCACCTGCTAATGCTCGCATTCCAAGCATTGTTTGGCATCTTTGAATTTGTCTATATATATGTTTCTGGAACAGACCTCTTCATTCACCTGAGGAAGGAGCAGCGCTCCGAAAGCTAGTGACATCGAAACAAACCTGCTGGACTTTAACCTGGTGTTGTAAGACTTCTTACTGTGCTCACCCCAGTCCAACGCCGGCATCTCCACACCATCTGTAAATACAGATATACTGCCCAGGGACCACTGCAAATAGTGATATACTACCCAGGGTTCACTGTAAATAATGATATACTACCCAGTGACCACTGTAAATAAAGGAATACCGCCCAGGAACCACAGTAAATAAAGACTTTCTATACAAGTACCACTGGAAATAATGATATACTACCCAGGGACCACTGCAGATGATGATATACGACCCAGTGATCATTGGAAATAATGACATACTGCACATAGCAAATGTAAATAATGATATACTGCACAGAGCCACTGTAAATAATGATCGACTACCAGGGAACACTGTAAATATTGATATTCCACCCAGTGACCAGTGTAAACAATGATATTCTACACAGGGACTACAGTAAATAATGATATTCTACCCAGGGACCACTGTAAATAATGATATTGTACGCCGGGACCTCTGTTAATATTTATAAATAACCCAGGGACCACTGTAAATAAAGGTATACCACCCAGGGACCATTGTAAATTATAATAACCTACCCAGGAACCACTGTAAATAATGATATACCAGCCAGTGACCACTGTAAATAAAGAAATACCACCCAGTGACCACTGTAAATACAAGTATACCACCCAGGGGCTATTGTAAATAATGATATACTACACAGTGGCCACTGTAAATAATGATATACAACTCAGTGACCACTGTAAATAAAGGTATCCCGCCCAGGAACCACTGTAATTAAAGACGTTCTATACAAGCACCACTGTAAATAATGATTATACTACCCAGGGACCACTGCAGATAATGATATACTTTCCAGTGATCATTGTAAATAATGATATACTACCCAGGGACCACTGCAGATAATGATATACTGCACACAACCACTGTGAATAATGACATACTACCCAGGGCACACTGTAAATAATGATATACTACCAAGGCACACTGTAAATAATGATATAGAACATAGAACATAGAACATAGAACATAGAAAATACAGCACAGAACAGGCCCTTCGGCCCACGATGTTGTGCCGAACCTTTGTCCTAGATTAATCATAGATTATCATTGAATCTACAGTGCAGAAGGAGGCCATTCGGCCCCCTGAGTCTGCACCAGCTCTTGGAAAGAGCACCCTACCCAAACTCAACACCTCCACCCAACACCAAGGGCAATTTGGACATTAAGGGCAATTTATCATTGGCCAATTCACCTAACCCGCACATCTTTGGACTGTGGGAGGAAACCGGAGCACCCGGAGGAAACCCACGCAGACACGGGGAGGACGTGCAGACTCCGCACAGACAATGACCCAAGCCGGAATCGAACCTGGGACCATGGATCTGTGAAGCAATTGTGCTATCCACAATGCTACCGCGCTGCCCTTAAGAACAAATAAATCTACACTATATCATTTTCCCGTAATCCATGTACCTATCCAACAGCTGCTTGAAGGTCACTAATGTTTCCGACTCAACTACTTCCACAGGCAGTGCATTCCATGCCCCCACTACTCTCTGGGTAAAGAAACTACCTCTGATATCCCTCCTATATCTTCCACCTTTCACCTTAAATTTATGTCCCCTTGTAATGGTGTGTTCCACCTGGGGAAAAAGTCTCTGACTGTCTACTCTATCTATTCCCCTGATCATCTTATAAACCTCTATCACGTCGCCCCTCATCCTTCTCCGCTCTAATGAGAAAAGGCCTAGCACCCTCAACCTTTCCTCGTAAGACCTACTCTCCATTCCAGGCAACATCCTGGTAAATCTTCTTTGCACCTTTTCCAGAGCTTCCACATCCTTCCTAAAATGAGGCGACCAGAACTGTACACAGTACTCCAAATGTGGCCTTACCAAAGTTTTGTACAGCTGCATCATCACCTCACGGCTCTTAAATTCAATCCCTCTGTTAATGAACGCGAGCACACCATAGGCCTTCTTCACAGCTCTATCCACTTGAGTGGCAACTTTCAAAGATGTATGAACATAGACCCCAAGGTCTCTCTGCTCCTCCACAATGCCAAGAACTCTACCGTTAACCCTGTATTCCGCATTCATATTTGTCCTTCCAAAATGGACAACCTCACACTTTTCAGGGTTAAACTCCATCTGCCACTTCTCAGCCCAGCTCTGCATCCTATCTATGTCTCTTTGCAGCCGACAACAGCCCTCCTTACTATCCACAACTCCACCAATCTTCGTATCATCTGCAAATTTACTGACCCACCCTTCAACTTCCTCATCCAAGTCATTAATGAAAATCACAAACAGCAGAGGACCCAGAACTGATCCCTGCGGTACACCACTGGTAACTGGGATCCAGGCTGAATATTTGCCATCCACCACCACTCTCTGACTTCTATCGGTTAGCCAGTTCGTTATCCAACTGGCCAAATTTCCCACTATCCCATGCCTCCTTACTTTGTGCAGAAGCCTACCATGGGGAACTTTATCAAATGCCTTACTAAAATCCATGTACACTACATCCACTGCTTTACCTTCATCCACATGCTTGGTCACCTCCTCAAAGAATTCAATAAGATTTGTAAGGCAAGACCTACCCCTCACAAATCCGTGCTGACTATCCCTAATCAAGCAGTGTCTTTCCAGATGCTCAGAAATCCTATCCTTCAGTACCCTTTCCATTACTTTGCCTACCACCGAAGTAAGACTAACTGGCCTGTAATTCCCAGGGTTATCCCTAGTTCCTTTTTTGAACAGGGGCACGACATTCGCCACTCTCCAATCCCCTGGTACCACCCCTGTTGACAGTGAGGACGAAAAGATAATAGCCAACGGCTCTGCAATTTCATCTCTTGCTTCCCATAGAATCCTTGGATATATCCCGTCAGGCCCGGGGGACTTGTCTATCCTCAAGTTTTTCAAAATGCCCAACACATCTTCCTTCCTAACAAGTATTTCCTCGAGCTTACCAATCTGTTTCACACTGTCCTCTCCAACAATATTGCCCCTCTCATTTGTAAATACAGAAGAAAAGTACTCATTCAAGACCTCGCCTATCTCTTCAGACTCAATACACAATCTCCCGCTACTGTCCTTGATCGGACCTACCCTCGTTCTAGTCATTCTCATATTTCTCACATATGTGTAAAAGGCCTTGGGGTTTTCCTTGATCCTACCCGCCAAAGATTGTTCATGCCCTCTCTTAGCTCTCCTAATCCCTTTCTTCAGTTCCCTCCTGGCTATCTTGTATCCCTCCAATGCCCTGTCTGAACCTTGTTTCCTCAGCCTTACATAAGTCACCTTTTTCCTCTTAACAAGACATTCAACCTCTCTTGTCAACCATGGTTCCCTCACTCGACCATCTCTTCCCTGCCTGACAGGGACATACATATCAAGGACACGTAGCACCTGTTCCTTGAACAAGTTCCACATTTCACTTGTGTCCTTCCCTGCCAGCCTATGTTCCCAACTTATGCACTTCAATTCTTGTCTGACAACATCGTATTTACCCTTCCCCCAATTGTAAACCTTGCCCTGTTGCACGTACCTATCCCTCTCCATTACTAAAGTGAAAGTCACAGAATTGTGGTCACTATCTCCAAAATGCTCCCCCACTAACAAATCTATTACTTGCCCTGGTTCATTACCCAGTACTAAATCCAATATTGCCCCTCCTCTGGTTGGACAATCTACATACTGTGTTAGAAAAGCTTCCTGGACACACTGCACAAACACCACCCCATCCAAACTATTTGATCTAAAGAGTTTCCACTCAATATTTGGGAAGTTAAAGTCGCCCATGACTACTACCCTATGACTTCTGCACCTTTCCAAAATCTGTTTCCCAATCTGTTCCTCCACATCTCTGCTACTATTGGGGGGCCTATAGAAAACTCCTAACAAGGTGACTGCTCCTTTCCTATTTCTGACTTCAACCCATACTACCTCAATAGGGTGATACTCCTCGAACTGCCTTTCTGCAGCTGTTATACTATCTCTAATTAATAATGCCACCCCCCACCTCTTTTACCACCCTCCCTAATCTTATTGAAACATCTATAACCAGGGACCTCCAACAACCATTTCTGCCCCTCTTCTATCCAAGTTTCCGTGATGGCCACCACATCGTAGTCCCAAGTACCGATCCATGCCTTAAGTTCACCCACCTTATTCCTGATGCTTCTTGCGTTGAAGTATACGCACTTCAACCCATCTCCGTGCCTGCAAATACTCTCCTTTGTCAGTGTTCCCTTCCCCACTGCCTCATTACATGCTTTGGCGTCCTGAATATCGGCTACCTTAGTTGCTGGACTACAAATCCGGTTCCCATTCCCCTGCCAAATTAGTTTAAACCCTCCCGAAGAGTACTAGCAAACCTCCCTCCCAGGATATTGGTGCCCCTCTGGTTCAGATGCAACCCGTCCTGCTTGTACAGGTCCCACCTTCCCCAGAATGCGCTCCAATTATCCAAATACCTGAAGCCCTCCCTCCTACACCATTCCTGCAGCCACGTGTTCAACTGCACTCTCTCCCTATTCCTAGCCTCGCTATCACGTGGCACCGGCAACAAACCAGAGATGACAACTCTGTCTGTCCTGGCTTTCAACTTCCAGCCTAACTCCCTAAACTTGTTTACTACCTCCACACCCCTTTTCCTACCTATGTCGTTGGTACCAATGTGCACCACAACTTCTGGCTGCTCCCCCTCCCCCTTAAGGATCCTGAAGACACGATCCGAGACATCCCTGGCCCTGGCACCCGGGAGGCAACATACCTTCCGGGAGTCTCGCTCGCGACCACAGAATCTCCTATCTATTCCCCTAACCATTGAATCTCCTACAACTATTGCTTTTCTATTCTCCCCCCTTCCCTTCTGAGCCCCAGAGCCAGACTCAGTGCCAGAGACCTGGCCGCTAGGGCCTTCCCCCGGTAGGTCATCCCCCCAACAGCATCCAAAACGGTATACTTGTTTTGAAGGGGAACGGCCACGAGGGATCCCTGCACTGTCTGCCTGTTTGTTTTTTTCCCCCTGACTGTAACCCAGCTATTCTTGTCCTGTACCTTGGGTGTGGTTACCTCCCTGTAACTCTTCTCAATCACCCCCTCTGCCTCCCGGATGATCCGAAGTTCATCCAGCTTCAGCTCCAGTTCCCTAACACGGTCTTTGAGGAGCTGAAGTTGGGTGCACTTCCCACAGGTATAGTCAGTGGGGACACCGGTGGTATCCCTCACCACCCACATCCTACAGGAGGAGCATGTAACTGGCCTAGCCTCCATCCCCTCTTACCTTACAGAATATAGCTGCTGTGTGGACTAACTGGATCTCCGCCCTCCGACTCTGCTCCCAGTCAGCTACACTTCCTGTAAACTCCTGGCTCTCTTCGCACTCTTTGCGGAAATGTCGGAAACAAAATGAAAGGAGCACCTTACTCCCTCCTCACCTAACTCCCTCGGTCACCAAACTCTCACTATCGCACTCAAAAAACACCAAATTCAGCACTCAGTGCAAACAAAGTCTGCACTGTAGGGGATCACTTTTATACTGTGAATCTAGCCTCTGAAAAACTGGCCTAATCCAATTAACTAATTAACAAGCTCCAGCTGCAAGTGCCTAGAAGTAGAAGCCTGTTTAAAGCTGATTGAAAATTCACCTTCTTCTAAACCAAACAGCAACTTTTAAGTGAATTAACTAAATAAAAGAAAGACTAAACTTTAGATTAAAATGAAGCCTTATACTCCCTCGGTCACCAAACTCTCACTATCGCACTCAAAAAGCACCAAATTCAGCACTCAGTGTTATATACTACCCAGGGTCCACTAAAAATAAAGATATACTGCACAGAGACCACTGTAAATAAGGTAATACTGCCTAGGGACCACTGTAAATAATTATACACTGTCCAGGGACCACTGTAAATAGTGATATAATACTGAGGGACAACTGTAAATAATGATATTCTACCAAGGGACAGCTGCAAATAATGATGTACTACACAGGGGTCACTGTAAATACTGATTTACTACCCAGTGACCTCTGTAGATAAAGATATACTGCCCATGGACCACTGCAAATAGTGATATACTATCCAGGATTCACTGTAAATAATGATATACTACCCAGTGACCACTGTAAATAAAGATATACCGCCCGGGAACTATGTAAATAAAGACTTTCTACACAGGGACCACTGTAAATAATTACATACTACACAGGGACCACTGTAAATAATGATATACTACCAGGGACCACTGATAATAATGATATTCTACCCATGGAGCACTGTAAATAATTATATACTACCCATGGACAACGGCAAATTAAGATATACTATCCAGGGACAACTGTAGATAATTATATTCAACCCAGGGACCACTGTAAATAATGATATACTACCCAGGTACCACTGTAAATAAAGATATACTGCCGGGGGACGACTGTAAATAATGATATACCACCGAGTGAACACTGTCAATCATGATACTCTACCCAGGCACCACAGTAAATCATAGATCATAGAATTTACAGTGCAGAAGGAGGCCATTCGGCCCATCGAGTCTGCCCGGCTCTTGGAAAGAGCACCCTATCCAAGTCCACATCTCCACCCTATCCCCATAAGCGAGTAACCACACCCAACACTAAGGGCAATTTTGGACACTAAGGCAATTTATGATGGACAATTCACCTAAACTGCACATCTTTGGACTGTGGGAAAAAACCGGAGCAGCCGGAGGAAACCCACGCACACACGGGGAGGATGTGCAGACTCCGCACAGACAGTGCCCCAAGCCGGAATCGAACCTGCGACCCTGGAGCTGTGAAACAATTGTGCTATCCACTGTGCTACCGTGCTGCACACTAAATGATATAGTGGTGCTAAATGATGTAATAATATACTGTGCTGCCCACTAAATTATACAGTATAATGATATACTTCCCAGGGACCACTGTAAATAAAGTTATCCCACCCAGGGACCACTGCAAATAAAGATATACCACCCAGAGACCATTGTAAATAATGAAAAACAACCCGGGAACCACTGTAAATAAGATATACTGCACAGTGCCCACTGTAAATAATGATATTCTAATCAGAGACCATTGTAAATAATGAAAAACAACCCGGGAACCACTGTTAATAAGATATACTGCACAGTGCCCACTGTAAATAATGATATTCTAATCAGAGACCATAGTAAATAATGATATACTACCAGGGATCACTGTAAATAAAGGTATACTGCCGAGGGACCACTGTAAATAAAGTCATACTATCCAGGGACTATTGTAGATAATGATATACTACACAGTGACCACTGTAAATAATGTTATTCTAACCAGAGACAACAGCAAATAATGAAATATTACCCATGGACCACTGATATCCTGATCAGGGATCACTGTAAATTATGACATACTGCCCAGGTACCACTGTAAAAATAAAATACTGCCCAGGGACCGCTGTAAATAATGATCAACTACCCAGGGACCACTGTAAATAATGATACACTACCCAGGGACCACATTAAATAATGATACACTACCCAGGGACCACTGTAAATAATGATATACTATCATGGGACCACTGTAATGAATGATATACTACCAGGAACCACTGTAAATTAAGACATACTACACAGGGACCACTGTAAATAATGATACACTACCCAGGGACCACATTAAATAATGATACATTACACAGGGACCACTGTCAATAATGATACACTACACAGGGACCACTGTCAATAATGATATACTATCATGGGACCACTGTAATGAATGATATACTACCAGGAACCACTGTAAATTAAGACATACTACACAGGGACCACTGTAAATAATGATATACTACCCAGGGACCACTGTAGATAATGATATACTGCCCAGGTACGAATGTAAATAATGATAGACTACTCAGGGACCACTGTAAATAAGTATTTACTACCCAGTGACCACTGTAAAGAATGATAGACTACACAGGGACCACTGTAAATAATGATATACTACCCAGGGACGAATGTAAATAATGATAGACTACTCAGGGACCACTGTAAATAAGTATTTACTACCCAGTGACCACTGTAAAGAATGATAGACTACACAGGGACCACTGTAAATAATGATATACTACCCAGGGACGAATGTAAATAATGATAGACTACTCAGGGACCACTGTAAATAAGTATTTACTACCCAGTGACCACTGTAAAGAATGATAGACTACACAGGGACCACTGTAAATAATGATATACTACCCAGGGACGAATGTAAATAATGATAGACTACTCAGGGACCACTGTAAATAAAGATACACTGCCCAGGGACGACTGCAAACAGTGATATACTGCACAGGCGCACTGCAAAAAAATTATATACTCCCCTGGGACCACTGTAAATAATGGTACGTTGCCCAGAAACCACTGGAAATAATGTTAAACTATGCAGGGAACACTGAAAATAATGATATACAGCACAGGGGCCAATTTAAATAATGATATTTTACTCAGGGACCACTGTAAATAATGATATTCTATCCAGGGACCACATTAAATAATGATACACTACACAGGGACCACTGTAATGAATGATATACTACCAGGAACCACTGTAAATTAAGACATACTACACAGGGACCACTGTAAATAATGATATACTACCCAGGGACCACTGTAGATAATGATATACTGCCCAGGTACGAATGTAAATAATGATAGACTACTCAGGGACCACTGTAAATAAAGATACACTGCCCAGGGACCACTGCAAACAGTGATATACTGCACAGGCGCACTGCAAAAAAATTATATACTCCCCTGGGACAACTGTAAATAATGGTACGTTTCCCAGACACCACTGGAAATAATGTTAAACTGTGCAGGGAACACTGAAAATAATGATATACAGCACAGGGACCAATTTAAATAATGATATTTTACTCAGGGACCACTGTAAATAATGATATTCTATCCAGGGTCAAATGCAAATAATAATGTACTACCCAGGCACAACTGTAAATAATGACATTCTGACCAGGGACCACTGTAAATGCTGATATTCTACCAGGGACTACAGTAAATAATGATTTACTACCCAGGGACCACTGCAGAAAATAATATACTACCGATGGACAGCTATACCAAGGAACCCTGTAAATAATGATATACTGCCCAGGGGCCACTGTCAACAATGATATTCTACCCAGTGACCACTGTAAATAATGATATTCTACCCAGTGACCACTGTAAATAATGATATACTACCTAGGGACCACTGTAAATAATGATATTCCACACAGGGACCACTGTAAATAATGACAGACTGGCCATTGACCACTGTAAATAATTATATACTCACCAGGGACTACTATAAATAATGTTATACTACTCAGGGACCACTGTAAATAAAGATATATTGCCCAGGGACTTCCTGCCCAGGGTCCACTGTAAATGATGATATACTCCCCAGGCACTACTGTAAATGATGATATACTACCCAGGGACCACTGTAAATAATGATATAAACCCCAGGGACCACTGTAAATAATGATATACTACCCAGGGACCACTGTAAATAATGATATACTCCCCAGGGACCACTTTAAATAATGATATACTATCATGGGACCACTGTAATGAATGATATACTACCAGGAACCACTGTAAATAAAGACATACTACACAGGGACCACTGTAAATAATGATATACTACCCAGGGACCACTTTAAATAAAGGTACACTGCCCAGGGACCACTGTAAATAAAGACATACTACACAGGGACCACTGTAAATAAGTATTTACTACCCAGTGCCCACTGTAAAGAATGATATACTACCCAGGGATCACTGTAGATAATGATATACTACCCAGGGACGAATGTAAATAATGATAGACTACTCAGGGACCACTGTAAATAAAGATATACTGCCCAGGGCCGACTGCAAACAGTGATATACTGCACAGGCGCACTGCAAAAAAATTATATACTCCCCTGGGACCACTGTAAATAATGGTACGTTGCCCTGAAACCACTGGAAATAATGTTAAACTATGCAGGGAACAGTAAAAATAATGATATACAGCACAGGGGCCAATTTAAATAATGATATTTTACTCAGAGACAACTGTAAATAATGATATTCTACACCGGGACCAGTGTAAATAATGATATACTGCACAGAGACCACTGAAAATAATGATATACTGCCCAGGGACCACTGTAAATAATGATATTCTACCCAGGGTCAAATGCAAATAATAATGTACTACCCAGGCACAACTGTTAATAATGACATTCTGACCAGGGACCACTGTAAATGCTGACATTCTACCAGGGACTACAGTAATTAATGATTTACTACCCAGGGACCACTGCAGAATATAATATACTACCGATGGACAACTATTAATAATGGTGAAGTGCCCATGGAACGCTGTAACTAATGATATTCTACCAAGGAACCACTGTAAATAATGATTTACGACCCAAGGACCACTGTAAACAATGATAGTCTACCCAGTGAACACTGTAAATAATGATATACTACCGAGGGACCACTGTAAATAAAGACTTACTGCCCAGGATCCACTGTAAATGATGATATACTCCCCAGGCACTACTGTAAATGATGATATACTACCCAGGGACCACTGTAAATAATGATATACTACTCAGGGACCACTGTAAATAATGATATACTACCCAGGGACCACTATCAATAATGATATTCTACACAGGGACCACTGTAAATTATGACAGACTGCCCAGGGTCCACTGTAAATGATGATATACTCCCCAGGCACTACTGTGAATGATGATATACTACCCAGGGACCAGTGTAGATAATGATATTCTACCCAGGGACCACTGCAAATAATAATATTCTAATCAGAGAGCACTGCAAATAATGATATACTACATAGGGACCATTGTAAATAATCATCCACTATCAAGGGACCACTGTAAATAATGATATACTGCCGAGGGACCACTGTCAGTAATGAAATACTATCCAGGGACCACTGTAAATCATGATGTATCAATCTGGGACCACTGTAGATAATACTAAACTACACTGGGTCCACTGTAAATAATGATATGTTACCCAGGGACCACTATGAATAATGATATACCGTCCAGGGACCACTGCAAATAATTATATATCACCAAGGGAGAACTGTAAATAATGATATGCAATCCACGGACCACTGTAAAGGATGATATACTACCCAGTGACCTGTGTAAATAATGATATACTACCCAGGGACCACTGTAAATAATGATATACTTCCCAGGAACCGCGGTCAATGATGATATACTACCCAGAGCCCACTGTGATTAATGATATCACACTGCAAATAATTATATACTACACAGGGACCACTGTAAATAATGGTATACTGCCCAGGGACCACTGTGCTTAATGATATATTGCCCAGTGACCACTGTAAATAATGATATACTGCCCATGGACCACTGTGAATAAAGATGTACGGCACAGTGCACACTATAATTGATGACATACTGTCCAGGGCCCACTGTAAATCATGATATACCACCCTGGGACCACTGTAAATAACGATATACTACGCAGGGACCACTGTTGAAAATGATATACTACCCAGGGGCTACAGTAAATAAAGATATACTATCCAGGGACAACTGTAAATAATGATATGCTGCTCAGGGACCACTGTAAATAACGAAATACTACCAGGGGCCCACTGAAAATAATGATATCCAACTCAGGGACGACTGTATATTGGACATGATACCCATGGTCCACTGTAAGTAATGATATACTCACCAGGGAACACTATAAATAAAGATATACTGCCCAAGGTCCACTAAAAATAATGATATACTGCCCTGGCGCCACTGCAAATAATGAAATACTATCCAGTGACCACTGTAAATGATGATAACTGCCCACAGCGAATGTAAATACTAGTATACTACACAGGGACCACTGTAAATAATTATATACTACCCAGGGATCACGGTAAATAATGATGTACTACCCAGGGTACATTGTAAATAATGATATTCTACCCAGGGTCCACTGTAAATATTGCTATACTATCCAAGTACCATAGTAAATAATAATTAATATCCCAGGAGCCAGTGTAAATAATGATATACTGCTCAGGGACCACTGTAAATAATGATGTACTACCCAGGGACCACTGTAAATAATGAAATACTACCAGGGGCCCACTGTAAATAATGATATTCTACCCAGGGACGACTGTAAATAATGATATTCTACCCAGGGACCACTGTAAATAATGATATACTATCCAAGTACCACAGTAAATAATAAATTATATCCCAGGAACCAGTGTAAATAATGATATTCTACCCAGGGACCACTGTAAATATTGGTATACTATCCAAGTACCACAGTAAATAATAAATTATATCCCAGGAACCAGTGTAAATAATGATATTCTACCCAGGGACCACTGTAAATATTGAGACATTACACAGGGACCACTGTAAATAATGATATTCTACACAGGGACCACTGTAAACAATGATATAATACCCAGGGACCACTGTAAATAATGATATTCTACCCAGGGACAACTGTAAATAATGACATTCTACCCAGGGACCACTGAACAGAATGAAATACTACACAGGGACCACTGTAAATAATGATATTCTACCCAGGGACCACTGTAAATAATGATATTCTACCCAGGGACCACTGTAAATAATGATATTCTACCCAGGGACCACTATAAATAATGATATACTACCATGGGACCACTGTAAATAATGATATTCTAACAAGTGACCACTGTAAATAATGATATTCTGCCCAGGGACCACTGTAAATAATGATATTCCGCCCAGAGACCACTGTAAATAATGAGATACTACCCAGGGACAACTGTAAATAATGATATTCTACCCAGGGACCACTGTAAATATTTATATACTACCCACGGACCACTGTAAATAATAATATTCTAATCAGAGAGCACTGCAAATAATGATATTCTAGCCAGGGACAACTGTAAATAATGATATACTACATCGGGACCATTGGAAATAATCATCCACTATCAATCCACTACCACTGTAAATAATGATATACTACCCATGGCAACTGAAAATAATGATATACTACCCACGGCCACTGTAAATAATACGAAGTCTTACAACACCAGGTTAAAGTCCAACAGGTTTGTTTCGATGTCACTAGCTTTCGGAGCGCTGCTCCTTCCTCAGGTGAATGAAGAGGTATGTTCCAGAAACACATATAGACAAATTCAAAGATGCCAAACAATGCTTGGAATGCGACCATTAGCAGGTGATTAAATCTTTACAGATCCAGAGATGGGGTATCACCAGGTTAAAGAGGTATGAATTGTGTCAAGCCAGGACAGTTGGTAGGATTTCGTAGGCCAGATGGTGGGGGATGAATGTAATGCGACATGAATCCCAGGTCCCGGTTGACCACTGTAAATAATGATATACTACACTGGCACCACTGTAAATAATGATATTCTTCACAGGGACCACAATAAATAATTATATACTACCCTGGGAGCACTGTAAATAATGATGTACTATCCAGTGACAAATCTAAATAAAAATATACTTCCGAGGGACCACTGCAATTAAAGATACAACATCCAGAATCCATTGTAAATAATGAGATACTACCCAGGGATCACGCTAAATAATGATATACTACCCTGGGACCACTGTAAATAATCATATTCTTCACAGGGACCACAATAAATAATGATATACTACCCAGTAACCAGTATTAAATAATGATATACTACCCAGTGACCAGTGTAAATAATGATATACTGCCCTGGGACAACTGTAAATAATCATATTCTTCACAGGGGCCATAATAAATAATGATATACTGCCCAGTAACCAGTATAAATAATGATATACTACCCAGCGACCAGTGTAAATAATGATATACTGCCCTGGGACAACTGTAAATAATCATATTCTTCACAGGGGCCATAATAAATAATGATATACTGCCCAGTAACCAGTATAAATAATGATATACTACCCAGCGACCAGTGTAAATAATGATATACTATCCAGGGACCATTGTAGTTACTGATATACTATCCAGGGTTCACGGTAAATCATGACATACTACCCTGGGACCACTGTAAATAATCATATTCTTCACAGGGACCACAATAAATAATGATATACTGCCCAGTAACCAGTATAAATAATGATATACTACCCAGCGACCAGTGTAAATAATGATATACTACCCAGGGACCATTGTAGTTACTGATATATTATCCAGGGTTCACGGTAAATAATGATATACCACCCTGGGACCACTGTAAATAATGTTATACCATCCAGCGACAACTCTAAATAAAGATACACTACCGAGGAAACACTGTAAGATACACCATCCAGAGTCCATTGTAAATAATGAGATACTACCCAGGGACCACTGTAAGTAATGATATTCTACCCAGGGTCCACTGTAAATAATGATATACAACCCAGGGACCACAGTAAATAATGAGATAATACCCAGGGACCACTGTAAATAATGATATACTACCCAGGGACCACAGTAAATGATGAGATACTTCCCAGGGACCATTGTAGATACGTATATACTACCCAGAGACCACTGTAAATAATGATATTCTCCACAGGGACCACAGTAAATAATGAGATACAACCCAGGGACCACAGTAAATAATGAGATAATACCCAGGGACCACTGTAAATAATGATATACATCCCAGGGACCACAGTAAATAATGAGATAATACCCAGGGACCACTGTAAATAATGATATATTACCCAGGGACCATTGTAGATCCTGATACTCTACCCAGGGACCACTCTAAATAATGATATACTTCCCAGGGACCACTGCAAAGAATGATATTCTCCCCAAACCACAGTAAATAATGAGATTATACCTAGGGGCCACTGTAAATAATGATATATTACCCAGGGACGATTGTAGATCCTGATACTCTACCCCGGGACCACTGTAAATAATGATATACTACCTAGGGACCACTGTAAATAATGATATTCTCCCCAAACCACTGCAAATAATGAGCTAATACCCAGGGACCATTGTAGATCAGAATATACTCCCCAGAGACCACTGTAAATAATGAGATACTACCCAGGGACCACTGTAAGTAATGAGATAATACCCAGGGACCATTGTAGATACTGATATACCACTCAGGGACCACTGTAAATAATGAGATACTACCCTGGGACCATAGTAAATAATGATGTCCTACCCAGCGACCACAGTAAATAATGAGATAATACCCAGGGACCATTGTAGATAATGATATACCACTCAGGGACCACTGTAAATAATGATATACTACCCAGGGACCACTGTAAATAATGATATACTACCCAGAGACCAATGTAAATAATGATATACTCCCCAGGGACCACAGTAAAGAATAAGAAAATACCCAGGGACCATTGTAGATACTGATATACCACTCAGGGACCATTGTAAATGATGAGATACTACCCTGGGACCACAGTAAATAATGATATACATCCCAGGGACCACAGTAAATAATGAGATAATACCCAGGGACCATTGTAGATACTATTATACCACACAGGGACCATTGTAAATAATGAGATACAACCCAGGGACCACAGTAAATAATGAGATAATACCCAGGGACCACTGTAAATAATGATATACTACCAGGGACCACAGTAAATAATGAGATAATACCCAGGGACCACTGTAAATAATGATATATTACCCAGGGACCATTGTAGATCCTGATACTCTACCCAGGGACCACTCTAAATAATGATATACTTCCCATGGACCACTGCAAATAATGATATTCTCCCCAAACCACAGTAAATAATGAGATTATACCCAGGGACCACTGTAAATAATGATATATTACCCAGGGACCATTGTAGATCCTGATACTCTACCCAGGGACCACTGTAAACAATGATATACTACATAGGGACCACTGTAAATAATGATATTCTCCCCAAACCACTGCAAATAATGAGTTAATACCCAGGGACCATTGTAGATCAGAATATACTCCCCAGAGACCACTGTAAATAATGAGATACTACCCAGGGACCACTGTAAATAATGAGATACTACCCAGGGACCACTGTAAGTAACGAGATAATACCCAGGGACCGTTGTAGATACTGATATACCACTCAGGGACCACTGTAAATAATGAGATACTACCCTGGGACCACAGTAAATAATGATGTACTACCCAGCGACCACAGTAAATAATGAGATAATACCCAGGGACCATTGTAGATACTGATATACCACTCAGAGACCACTGTAAATAATGATATACTACCCAGGGACCAGTGTAAATAATGATATACTACCCAGAGACCAATGTAAATAATGATATTCTCCCCAGGGACCACAGTAAATAATGAGAAAATACCCAGGGACCAGTGTAGATACTGATATACCACTCAGGGACCACTGTAAATAATGAGATACTACCCTGGGACCACAGTAAATAATGATGTACTACCCAGCGACCACAGTAAATAATGAGATAATACCCAGGGACCATTGTAGATACTGATATACCACTCAGAGACCACTGTAAATAATGATATACTACCCAGGGACCAGTGTAAATAATGATATACTACCCAGAGACCAATGTAAATAATGATATTCTCCCCAGGGACCACAGTAAATAATGAGAAAATACCCAGGGACCATTGTAGATACTGATATAACACTCAGGGACCATTGTAAATGATGAGATACTATCCTGGGACCACAGAAAATAATGATATACATCCCAGGGACCACAGTAAATAATGAGATAATACCCAGGGACCATTGTAGATACTATTATACCACACAGGGACCATTGTAAATAATGAGATACTACTCTGGGACCACAGTAAATAATGAGATACTACCCTGGGACCACAGTAAATAATGATATACTACCCAGGGACCACTGTAAATAATGGTAGACTGCCCAGAGTCCACTGTGCTTAATGATATATTGCCCAGTGACCACTGTAAATAATGATATACTGCCCATGGACCACTGTGAAAGAAGATGTACTGCACAGTGCACACTATAATTGATGACATACTGTCCAGGGCCCACTGTAAATCGTGATATACCACCCTGGGACCACGGTAAATAACGATATACTACGCAGGGACCACTGTTGAAAATGATATACTACCCAGGGGCTACAGTAAATAAAGATATACTATCCATGGACAACTGTAAATAATGATATCCTACCCAGGGACAACTGTAAATAATGATATACAACGCAGGGACGACTGTAAATATTGATGTACTACCCAGGGAATACTGTAAATAATGATATTCTACCCAGGGACCACTGTAAATATTGGTATACTATCCAAGTACGACAGTAAATAATAATTTATATCCCAGGAACCAGTGTAAATAATGATATTCTACCTAGGGTCCACTGTAAATATTGAGACATTACACAGGGACCAATGTAAATAATGATATATTACCCAGGGACCACTGTAAATAATGATATTCTACACAGGGACCACTGTAAACAATGATATAATACCCAGGGACCACTGTAAATAATGATATTCTACCCAGCGACCACTGTAAATATTGATATACTACCCAGGGACCACTGCAAATAATGATATTCTACCCAGGGACCACTGTAAATGTTGATATACTACCCAGGGACCACTGTAAATAATGATATTCTACCCAGGGACCACTGTAAATAATGATATTCTACCCAGGGACCACTGTAAATAATGATATACTACCATGGGACCACTGTAAATAATGATATTCTACCCAGGGACCACTGTAAATAATGATATACTACCCAGGGACCACTGTAAATAATGGTATACTGCCCAGGGACCACTGTGCTTAATGATATATTGGCCAGTGACCACTGTAAATAATGATATACTGCCCATGGACCACTGTGAATGAAGATGTACTGCACAGTGCACACTATAATTGATGACATACTGTCCAGGGCCCACTGTAAATCGTGATATAACACCCTGGGACCACGGTAAATAACGATATACTACGCAGGGACCACTGTTGAAAATGATATACTACCCAGGGGCTACAGTAAATAAAGATATACTATCCATGGACAACTGTAAATAATGGTATCCTACCCAGGGACAACTGTAAATAATGATATACTGCTCAGGGACCACTGTAAATAATGAAATACTACCAGGGGCCCACTGAAAATAATGATATACAGCGCAGGGACGACTGTATATTGGACATGATACCCATGGTCCACTGTAAGTAATGATATACTCCCCAGGGAACACTATAAATAAAGATATACTGCCCACGGTCCACTAAAAATAATGATATACTGCCCTGGCGCCACTGTAAATAATGAAATACTATCCAGTGACCACTGTAAATGATGATAACTGACCACAGCCAATGTAAATAATAGTATACTACACAGGGACCACTGTAAATAATGATATACTACCCAGGGATCACGGTAAATAATGATGTACTACGCAGGGTACATTGTAAAAAATGAGATTCTACTCGGGGTCCACTGTAAATATTGATATACTATCCAAGTACCACAGTAAATAATAATTAATATCCCAGGAGCCAGTGTAAATAATTATATACTGCTCAGGGACCACTGTATATAATGATGTACTACCCAGGGACCACTGTAAATAATGATATACAACGCAGGGACGACTGTAAATATTGATATACTACCCAGGGAACACTGTAAATAATGATATTCTACCCAGGGACCACTGTAAATATTGGTATACTATCCAAGTACGACAGTAAATAATAATTTATATCCCAGGAACCAGTGTAAATAATGATATTCTACCTAGGGTCCACTGTAAATATTGAAACATGACACAGGGACCAATGTAAATAATGATGTATTACCCAGGGACCACTGTAAATAATGATATTCTACACAGGGACCACTGTAAACAATAATATAATACCCAGGGACCACTGTAAATAATGATATTCTACCCAGGGACCACTGTAAACAATGATATAATACCCAGGGACCACTGTAAATAATGATATTCTACCCAGAGACCACTGTAAATATTGATATACTACCCAGGGACCACTGCAAATAATGATATTCTACCCAGGGACCACTGTAAATGTTGATATACTACCCAGGGACCACTGTAAATAATGATATTCTACCCAGGGACAACTGTAAATAATGATATTCTACCCAGGGACCACTGAACATAATGAAATACTACACAGGGACCACTGTAAATAATGACATTCTACCCAGGAACCACTGTAAATAATGATATTCTACCCAGGGACCACTGTAAATAATGATATACTACCCAGGGACCACTGTAAATGTTGATATACTACCCAGGGACCACTGTAAATAATGATATACTACCCACGGCCACTGTAAATAATACAAAGTCTTACAACACCAGGTTAAAGTCCAATAGGTTTGTTTCGATATAGACAAATTCAAAGATGCCAAACAATGCTTGGAATGCGACCATTAGCAGGTGATTAAATCTTTACAGATCCAGAGATGGGGTAACCCCAGGTTAACGAGGTGTGAATTGCATCAAGCCAGGACAGTTGGTGTGATTTCGCAGGCCAGATGGTGGGGGATGAATGTAATGTGACATGAATCCCAGGTCCCGGTTGACCACTGTAAATAATGATATACTACCCTGGGAGCACTGTAAATAATGATATACTACCCACGGCCACTGTAAATAATGATATACTACCCTGGGACCACAGTAAATAATGAGATAATACCCAGGGACCATTGTAGATACTGATATACCACTCAGGGACCATTGTAAATGATGAGATACTACCATGGGACCACAGTAAATAATGATATACTACGCATTGACCACAGTAAATAATGAGATAATACCCAGGGACCATTGTAGATACTATTATACCACACAGGGACCATTGTAAATAATGAGATACTACCCTGGAACCACAGTAAATAATGAGATGCTACCCTGGGACCACAGTAAATAATGATATTCTACCCAGGGACCACTGTAAATATTGATATACTACCCAGGGACCACTGCAAATAATGATATTCTACCCAGGGACCACTGTAAATGTTGATATACTACCCAGGGACCACTGTAAATAATGATATTCTACCCAGGGACAACTGTAAATAATGATATTCTACCCAGGGACCACTGAAGATAATGAAATACTACACAGGGACCACTGTAAATAATGATATTCTACCCAGGGACCACTGTAAATAATGATATTCTACCCAGGGACCACTGTAAATAATGATATACTACCATGGGACCACTGTAAATAATGATATTCTAACCAGTGACCACTGTAAATAATGATATTCTACCCAGGGACCACTGTAAATAATGATATACTACCATGGGACCACTGTAAATAATGATATTCTAACCAGTGACCACTGTAAATAATGATATTCTGCCCAGGGACCACTGTAAATAATCATATTCCGCCCAGAGACCACTGTAAATAATGAGATACTACATGGGGACCATTGGAAATAATCATCCACTATCAAGGGACCACTGTAAATAATGATATACTACCCATGGGAACTGTAAATAATGATATACTACCCACAGCCACTGTAAATAATACGAAGTCTTACAACACCAGGTTAAAGTCCAACAGGTTTGTTTCGATGTCACTAGCTTTCGGAGCGCTGCTCCTTCCTCAGGTGAATGAAGAGGTATGATCCAGAAACACATATATAGACAAATTCAAAGATGCCAAACAATGCTTGGAATGCGACCATTAGCAGGTGATTAAATCTTTACAGATCCAGAGATGGGGTAACCTCAGGTTAACGAGATGTGAATTGCATCAAGCCAGGACAGTTGGTGTGATTTCGCAGGCCAGATGGTGGGGGATGAATGTAATGTGACATGAATCCCAGGTCCCGGTTGACCACTGTAAATAATGATATACTACCCTGGGAGCACTGTAAATAATGATATACTACCCACGGCCACTGTAAATAATGATATACAACCCTGGGACCACTGTAAATAATCATATTCTTCACAGGGACCACAATAAATAATTATATACTACCCTGGGAGCACTGTAAATAATGATATACTATCCAGTGACCAGTGTAAATAATGATATTCTCCACAGGGACCACAATAAATAATTATATACTACCCTGGTAGCACTGTAAATAATGATATACTATCCAGTGACAAATCTAAATAAAAATATACTACCGAGGGACCACTGTAATTAAAGATACAACATCCAGAATCCATTGTAAATAATGAGATACTACCCTGGGACCACAGTAAATAATGATATACTACCCAGGGACCACAGTAAATAATGAGATACTTCCCAGGGACCATTGTAGATACGTATATACTACCCAGAGACCACTGTAAATAATGATATTCTCCACAGGGACCACAGTAAATAATGAGATACAACCCAGGGACCACAGTGAATAATGAGATACTACCCAGGGACCATTGTAGATACGAATATACTAACCAAAGACCACTGTAAATAATGATATTCTCCACAGGGACCACAGTAAATAATGAGATAATACCCAGGGACCACAGTAAATAATGATATACTACCCAGGGACCACAGTAAATAATGAGATAATACCCAGGGACCACTGTAAATAATGATATACTACCCAGGGACCACTGTAAATAATGATATACTACCCAGAGACCACTGCAAATAAAGTTATTCTCCCCAGGGACCACTGTAAGTAATGAGATAATACCCAGGGACCATTGTAGATACTGATATACCGCTCAGGGACCCTTGTAAATAATGAGATACTACCCAGGGACCACAGTAAATAATGATATTCTAACCAGGGACCACTGCAGATAATGATATACTATCCAGGGACCAATGTAAATAATGGTATACTATCCAGGGACGACTGTAAATAATGATTTACTAACCAGGGACCACTGTATATAATGTTATTCTCCCCAGGGACCGCTGTGCATAATGATATACTACACAGGGACCATTGTAAATAACGATATGCTTCCCAGGGACCACTGTAAAGAATGAGATACTACTCAGGGACACGTGTAAAAAATGCTGTACTACCAAAGGACCTTTGCAAATGATAATAATCTACCCTGGGATCACTGTAAATAATGATGCACTATCCAAGGACCACTGTAAATAATAATATACTGCCCAGGGACCACTGTAACTAATGAAATACTATCCAGTGGCCACTGTAAATGATGCTACCTCCCCAAGGCCACTGTAAATAATGGTATGCAACCCAGGAATCGCTGAAGATAACGATATTCTACCCAGGGACCACTGTAAGTAATGACATACTACCCAGGAACCACTGTATATAATGATATTCTGCACAGAGACCACTGTAAATAATGAAATACAACCCAGTGAACTCTGTAAGTCATGACATACCACCCAGGGACTACTGTAAATAATGATATTCTGCACAGAGGCCACTGTAAATAATGATATACTACCCAGGGACCACTGTCAATAATGATATACTGCGCAGGGGCCACTGTATATAAAGATATACTGCCCAGGGACCAATGTAAATAATGATATACTGCCCAGGGGCCACTTTAAATAATGATATTCTGCACAGAGACCACTGTAAATAATGATATACTACCCAGGGACCACTGTCAATAATGATATACTGCCCAGGGACCTCTGTACATAATGATAGACTAGCCCGAGACCACTGTATATAATGATATGCTACCCAGGCCAGGCCACTCCCGGCAGCCCACACTCACACTCCAGGCCAGGCCACTCCCGGCAGCCCACACACACACTCCAGGTCACTCCCGGGCAGTCCACACTCACACTCCAGGCCAGGCCACTCCTGGCCAGCCCACACTTACACTCCAGGCCAAGCCACTCCCGGCCAGCCCACACACACACTCCAGGCCACTCCCGGCCAACCACACACACACTCCAGGCCACTCCCGGCCATCCCACACACACACTCCAGGCCACTCCCGGCCAGCCTACACACACACTCCAGGCCACTCCCGGCCATCCCACACACACACTCCAGGCCACTCCGGGCCAGCCCACACACACACTCCAGGCCACTCCCGGCCAGCCCACACACACACTCCTGGCCACTCCCGGCCAGCCCACACACACACTCCTGGCCACTCCCGGCTAGCCCACACACACACTCCAGGCCACTCCCGGCCAGCCCACACACACACTCCAGGCTACTCCCGGCCAGCCCACACACACACTCCTGGCCACTCCCGGCCAGCCCACACACACACTCCAGGCCACTCCCGGCCTCTCACACACAGACTCCAGGCTACTCCCGGCCAGCCCACACACACACTTCAAGCCACTCCCGACCAGCCCACACACACACTCCAGGCCACTCCCGGCCAGCCCACACACACACTCCAGGCCACTACCGGCCAGCCCACACACACACTCCAGGCCACTCCCGGCCAGCCCACACACACACTCCAGGCCACTCCCGGACAGCCCACACACACACTCCAGGCTACTCCCGGCCAGCTCACACACAGACTCCAGGCCACTCCCGGCCATTCCACAATCACACTCCAGGCCACTCCCTGCCAGTCCACACTCACACTCCAGGCCAGGCCACTCCCGGCAGCCCACACTCACACTCCAGGCCAGGCCACTCCCGGCAGCCCACACACACACTCCAGGTCACTCCCGGGCAGTCCACACTCACACTCCAGGCCAGGCCACTCCTGGCCAGCCCACACTTACACTCCAGGCCAAGCCACTCCCGGCCAGCCCACACACACACTCCAGGCCACTCCCGGCCAGCCACACACACACTCCAGGCCACTCCCGGCCATCCCACACACACACTCCGGGCCACTCCCGGCCAGCCTACACACACACTCCAGGACTCTCCCGGCCATCCCACACACACACTCCAGGCCACTCCGGGGCAGCCCACACACACACTCCAGGCCACTCCCGGCCAGCCCACACACACACTCCTGGCCACTCCCGGCCAGCCAACACACACACTCCTGGCCACTCCCGGCCAGCCCACACACACACTCCAGGCCACTCCCGGCCAGCCCACACACACACTCCAGGCTACTCCCGGCCAGCCCACACACACACTCCTGGCCACTCCCGGCCAGCCCACACACACACTCCAGGCCACTCCCGGCCTCTCACACACAGACTCCAGGCCACTCCCGGCCAGCCCACACACTCCAGGCCAGGCCACTCCCGGCAGCCCACACTCACACTCCAGGCCAGGCCACTCCCGGCAGCCCACACACACACTCCAGGTCACTCCCGGGCAGTCCACACTCACACTCCAGGCCAGGCCACTCCTGGCCAGCCCACACTTACACTCCAGGCCAAGCCACTCCCGGCCAGCCCACACACACACTCCAGGCCACTCCCGGCCAGCCACACACACACTCCAGGCCACTCCCGGCCATCCCACACACACACTCCAGGCCACTCCCGGCCAGCCTACACACACACTCCAGGCCACTCCCGGCCATCCCACACACACACTCCAGGCCACTCCGGGCCAGCCCACACACACACTCCAGGCCACTCCCGGCCAGCCCACACACACACTCCTGGCCACTCCCGGCCAGCCCACACACACACTCCTGGCCACTCCCGGCCAGCCCACACACACACTCCAGGCCACTCCCGGCCAGCCCACACACACACTCCAGGCTACTCCCGGCCAGCCCACACACACACTCCTGGCCACTCCCGGCCAGCCCACACACACACTCCAGGCCACTCCCGGCCTCTCACACACAGACTCCAGGCTACTCCCGGCCAGCCCACACACACACTTCAAGCCACTCACGACCAGCCCACACACACACTCCAGGCCACTCCCGGCCAGCCCGCACACACACTCCAGGCCACTCCCGGCCAGCCCACATACACACTCCAGGCCACTCCCGGCCAGCCCACACACACACTCCAGGCCACTCCCGGCCAGCCCACACACACACTCCAGGCTACTCCCGGCCAGCTCACACACAGACTCCAGGCTACTCCCGGCCAGCCCACACACACACTTCAAGCCACTCCCGGCCAGCCCACACACACACTCCAGGCCACTCCCGACCAGCCCACACACACACTCCAGGCCACTCCCGGCCAGCCCACACACACACTCCAGGCCACTCCCGGCCAGCCCACTCACACACTCCAGGCCACTCCCGGCCAGCCCACACACACTCCAGGCCACTCCCGGCCAGCCCACACAAACACTCCAGGCCACTCCCGGCCAGCCCACACACACACCCCAGGCCAGGCTACTCCCGACCAGCCCACACACACACTCCAGGCCAGGTCACTCCCGGCCAGCCCACACACACACTCCAGGCCACTCCCGGCCAGCCCACACACACACTCCAGGCCACTCCCGGCTAGCCCACCCACACACTCCAGGCCACTCCCGGCCAGCCCACACACGTACTCCAGGCCACTCCCGGCCAGCACACACACACACTCCAGGCCACTCCCGGCCAGCCCACACACACACTCCAGGCCGCTCCCGGCCAGCCCACACACACACTCCAGGCCACTCCCTGCCGGCCCACACACACACTCCAGGCCACTCCCGGCCAGCCCACACACACACTCCAATCACTCCCGACCAGCCCATACACACACTCCCGGCCACTCCCGGCCAGCCCACACACACACTCCAGGCCACTCCTGGCCAGCCCACACACACACTCCAGGTCACTCCCGGCCAGCCCACACACACACTCCAGGCCACTCCCTGCCAGCCCACACACACACTCCAGGCCAGGCTACTCCCGACCAGACCACACACACACTCCAGGCCAGGTCACTCCCGGCCAGCCCACACACACACTCCAGGCCACTCCCGGCCAGCCCACACACACACTCCAGGCCACTCCCGTCTAGCCCACACACACACTCCAAGCCACTCCCGGCCAGCCCACACACATACTCCAGGCCACTCCCGGCCAGCCCACACACACACTCAAGGCCACTCCCGGCCAGCCCACACACCCAATCCAGGCCACTCACGGCCAGCCCACACACACACTCCAGGCCACTCCCGTCTAGCCCACACACACACTCCAAGCCACTCCCGGCCAGCCCACACACATACTCCAGGCCACTCCCGGCCAGCCCACACACACACTCAAGGCCACTCCCGGCCAGCCCACACACCCAATCCAGGCCACTCACGGCCAGCCCACACACACACTCCAGGCCACTCCCGGGCAGCCCACACACACACTCCAGGCCACACCCGGCCAGCCCACACACACACTCCAGGCCACTCCCGGCCAGTCCACACACACACTCCAGGCCAGTCCCGGCCTGCCCACAAACACACTCCAGGCCAGGCCACAACGGCCAGCCCACACACACACTCCAGGCCACTCCCGGCCAGCCCACACACATACTCCAGGCCACTCTCGGCCAGCCCACACACACACTCCAGGCCACTGCCGGCCGGCCCACACACACTCCAGGCCACTCCCGGCCAGCCCACACACACTCTCCAGGCCACTCCCGGCCAGCCCACACACACACTCCAGGCCACTCCCGGCCAGCCCACACACACTCTCCAGGCCACACCCGGCCAGCCCACACACACACTCCAGGCCACTCCCGACCAGCCCACACACACACTCCAGGTCACTCCCAGCCAGTGCACACTCACACTCCAGGCCACTCCCGACCAGCCCACACACACACTCCAGGCCACTCCCGGCCAGCCCACACACACACTCCAGGCCACTCCCGGCCAGCCCACACACACTCCAGGTCACTCCCAGCCAGTGCACACTCACACTCCAGGCCACTCCCGACCAGCCCACACACACACTCCAGGCCACTCCCGGCCAGCCCACACACACACTCCAGGCCACTCCCGGCCAGTGCACACTCACACTCCAGGCCACTCCCGGCCAGTCCACACACACACTCCAGGCCAGGCCACTCCCGACCAGCCCACACACACACTCCAGGCCACTCCCGGCCAGCCCACACACACACTCCAGGCCACTCCCGGCCAGCCCAGACACACACACTCCAGGCCACTCCCGACCAGCCCACACACACACTCCAGGCCACTCCCGGCCAGCCCACACACACACTCCAGGCCACGCCCGGCCAGCCCACACACACTCTCCAGGCCACGCCACTCCCGGCCAGCCCACACACACTCCAGGCCACTCCCGGCCAGCCCACACACACTCTCCAGGCCAGGCCACTCCCGGCCAGCCCACACACACTCCAGGCCACTCCCGGCCAGCCCACACACACACTCCAGGCCACTCTCGGCCAGCCCACACACACACTCCAGGCCACCCCCGGCCAGCCCACACACACACTCCAGGTCACTCCCGGCCAGCCCACACACACACTCCAGGCCACTCCCGGCCAGCCCACACACACTCCAGGCCACTCCCGGCCAGCCCACACACACTCTCCAGGCCACTCCCGACCAGCCCACACACACACTCCAGGTCACTCCCAGCCAGTGCACACTCACACTCCAGGCCACTCCCGACCAGCCCACACACACACTCCAGGCCACTCCCGGCCAGCCCACACACACACTCCAGGCCACTCCCGGCCAGCCCACACACACTCCAGGTCACTCCCAGCCAGTGCACACTCACACTCCAGGCCACTCCCGACCAGCCCACACACACACTCCAGGCCACTCCCGGCCAGCCCACACACACACTCCAGGCCACTCCCGGCCAGTGCACACTCACACTCCAGGCCACTCCCGGCCAGTCCACACACACACTCCAGGCCAGGCCACTCCCGACCAGCCCACACACACACTCCAGGCCACTCCCGGCCAGCCCACACACACACTCCAGGCCACTCCCGGCCAGCCCAGACACACACACTCCAGGCCACTCCCGACCAGCCCACACACACACTCCAGGCCACTCCCGGCCAGCCCACACACACACTCCAGGCCACGCCCGGCCAGCCCACACACACTCTCCAGGCCACGCCACTCCCGGCCAGCCCACACACACTCCAGGCCACTCCCGGCCAGCCCACACACACTCTCCAGGCCAGGCCACTCCCGGCCAGCCCACACACACTCCAGGCCACTCCCGGCCAGCCCACACACACACTCCAGGCCACTCTCGGCCAGCCCACACACACACTCCAGGCCACTCCCGGCCAGCCCACACACACTCCAGGCCACTCCCGGCCAGCCCACACACACACTCCAGGCCACTCCCGGCCAGCCCACACACACACTCCAGGCCACCCCCGGCCAGCCCACACACACACTCCAGGTCACTCCCGGCCAGCCCACACACACACTCCAGGCCACTCTCGGCCAGCCCACACACACACTCCAGGCCACTGCCGGCCGGCCCACACACACTCCAGGCCACTCCCGGCCAGCCCACACACACTCTCCAGGCCACTCCCGGCCAGCCCACACACACACTCCAGGCCACTCCCGGCCAGCCCACACACACTCTCCAGGCCACACCCGGCCAGCCCACACACACACTCCAGGCCACTCCCGACCAGCCCACACACACACTCCAGGTCACTCCCAGCCAGTGCACACTCACACTCCAGGCCACTCCCGACCAGCCCACACACACACTCCAGGCCACTCCCGGCCAGCCCACACACACACTCCAGGCCACTCCCGGCCAGCCCACACACACTCCAGGTCACTCCCAGCCAGTGCACACTCACACTCCAGGCCACTCCCGACCAGCCCACACACACACTCCAGGCCACTCCCGGCCAGCCCACACACACACTCCAGGCCACTCCCGGCCAGTGCACACTCACACTCCAGGCCACTCCCGGCCAGTCCACACACACACTCCAGGCCAGGCCACTCCCGACCAGCCCACACACACACTCCAGGCCACTCCCGGCCAGCCCACACACACACTCCAGGCCACTCCCGGCCAGCCCAGACACACACACTCCAGGCCACTCCCGACCAGCCCACACACACACTCCAGGCCACTCCCGGCCAGCCCACACACACACTCCAGGCCACGCCCGGCCAGCCCACACACACTCTCCAGGCCACGCCACTCCCGGCCAGCCCACACACACTCCAGGCCACTCCCGGCCAGCCCACACACACTCTCCAGGCCAGGCCACTCCCGGCCAGCCCACACACACTCCAGGCCACTCCCGGCCAGCCCACACACACACTCCAGGCCACTCTCGGCCAGCCCACACACACACTCCAGGCCACTCCCGGCCAGCCCACACACACTCCAGGCCACTCCCGGCCAGCCCACACACACACTCCAGGCCACTCCCGGCCAGCCCACACACACACTCCAGGCCACCCCCGGCCAGCCCACACACACACTCCAGGTCACTCCCGGCCAGCCCACACACACTCTCCAGGCCACTCCCGGCCAGCCCACACTCACACTCCAGGCTACTCCCGGCCAGCCCACACACACACTCCAGGCCACTCCCGGCCAGCCCACACACACACTCCAGGCCACCCCCGGCCAGCCCACACACACACTCCAGGTCACTCCCGGCCAGCCCACACACACTCTCCAGGCCACTCCCGGCCAGCCCACACACACTCTCAAGGCCACTCCCGGCCAGCCCACACACACACTCCAGGCCAGGCCACTCCCGGCCAGCCCACAAACACTCCAGGCCACTCCCGGCCAGCCCACACACACACTCCAGGCCACTCCCGGCCAGCCCACACACACACTCCAGGACACTCCCGGCCAGCCCACACACACACTCCAGGACACTCCCGGCCAGCCCACACACACACTCCAGGCCACTCCCGGCCAGCCCACACACACACAATCCCGGGCATCCCACACACACACTCCAGGCCACTCCCGGCCAGCCCACACACACACTCCCGGCCACTCCCGGCCAGCCCACACACACACCCCAGGCCACTCCCGGCCAGCCCACACACACACCCCAGGCCATCCCGGCCAGCCCACACACACACTCCCGGCCACTCCCGGCCAGCCCACACACACACCCCAGGCCACTCCCGGCCAGCCCACACACACACTCCAGGCCACTCCCGGCCAGCCCACACACACACTCCAGGCCACTCCCGGCCAGCCCACACACACACTCCAGGCCACTCCCGGCCAGCCCACACACACACTCCCGGCCACTCCCGGCCAGCCCACACACACACTCCAGGCCACTCCCGGCCAGCCCACACACACACTCCTGGCCACTCCCGGCCAGCCCACACACACACTCCAGGCCACTCCCGGCCAGCCCACACACACACTCCAGGCCACTCCCGGCCAGCCCACACACACACTCCAGGCTACTCCCGGCCAGCCCACACACACACTCCAGGCCACTCCCGGGCAGCCCACACACACACTCCAGACCACTCCCGGCCAGCCCACTCACACACTCCAGGCCACTCCCGGCCAGCCCACACACACACTCCAGGCCACTCCCGGCCAGCCCACACACACACTCCAGGCCACTCCCGGCCAGCCGACACACACACTCCAATCACTCCCGGCCAGCCCACTCACACACTCCAGGCCATTCCCGGCCAGCCCACACACACACTCCAGGCTAGTCCCGGCCAGCCCACACACACACTCCAGGCCGCTCCCGGCCAGCCCACACACACACTCCAGACCACTCCCGGCCAGCCCACTCACACACTCCAGGCCATTCCCGGCCAGCCCACACACACACTCCAGGCTAGTCCCGGCCAGCCCACACACACACTCCAGGCCACTCCCGGCCAGCCCACACACACACTCCAGGCCAGCCCACTCCCGGCCATCCCACACACACACTCCAGGCCACTCCCGGCCAGCCCACACACACACTCCAGGCCAGCCCACTCCCGGCCATCCCACACACACACTCCAGACCACTCCCGGCCAGCCCACTCACACACTCCAGGCCACTCCCGGCCAGCCCACACACACACTCCAGGCCAGCCCACTCCCGGCCATCCCACACACACACTCCAGGCCACTCCCGGCCAGCCCACACACACACTCCAGGCCAGCCCACTCCCGGCCATCCCACACACACACTCCAGACCACTCCCGGCCAGCCCACTCACACACTCCAGGCCACTCCCGGCCAGCCCACACACACACTCCAGGCCATTCCCGGCCAGCCCACACACACACTCCAGGCTAGTCCCGGCCAGCCCACACACACACTCCAGGCCACTCCCGGCCAGCCCACACACACACTCCAGGCCAGCCCACTCCCGGCCATCCCACACACACACTCCAGGCCACTCCCGGCCAGCCCACACACACACTCCAGGCCTCTCACGGCCAGCCCACACACACACTCCAGGCCACTCCCGGCCAGCCCACACACACACTCCAGGTCACTCCCGGCCAGCCCACACACACACACTCCAGGCCAGCCCACTCCCGGCCATCCCACACACACACTCCAGGCCACTCCCGGCCAGCCCACAAACACACTCCAGGCCAGGCCACTCCCGTTCAGCCCACTCACACTCTCCAGGCCAGGCCACACCCGGCCAGCCCACACACACACTCCAGGCCACTCCCGGCCAGCCCACACACACACTCCAGGCCACTTCCGACCAGCCCACATACACACTCCAGGCTACTCCCGGCCAGCCCACACACACACTCCAGGCCACTCCCGGCCAGTCCACACACACACTCCAGTGGAACCCTTTCTGCTCACTCTCTCTAAACTCCTTCCTAATTTGTAGTCCTCTGTGAAATTGCTCATTACCTTAAACTGATCTACAGATTACAATTCCAGTTCACTAATCCCACCATTCAACTGAAATCCTCCATCCCTGACAACACTCCATTAAATACCCTTTGTTTTGTCTCCAAGATCCTCACATCCTTTTGTATATTTAGCGGCAGAACAAGAAGCAATTCCTCAGCTATGATCCTCTCCATAAACCTGGTTATAACTCTATAGGCTATTGGCAAACTATTAGAAAGTGGGATTCAAATACTCAGGTGGTTGTTTATGACCTGCCCAGTCCAGATGGGCCGAATGGCCTTTCTGTGCTCTGGACCTCGATGACTCTATGATCCTAACATCCTTCTTTTCGGAGTCTCCGCCTCTATTGATCAAGTTAAATATCTTCTGATGTTTTTCCAATCTTATCGCCATGACCTTCCAGTGCAAAGTGTGGACATGTCCCCGCTCCCTTCCTGTACACTTTTTAAACTTGTCCCGTTTAGTTTATATTTCCTGTCCTCTGCCCTCCTCCCTAATGCATTACCCACACGACAGTGATTTAAATTTACTTTCCCCGTGACCCTCCCTTTCACAGATCTGGGAACATGCTGCTGAAGATTGCTGCTACCCTGCTCACTGTGTCATTGCTGAGTGTCTGTCATTTGTGAATGTTGAAATTCTTTCCATTGAAGCCTATCGCAGTGAATTGTATCTTGAAGAGCAATTGTCCTCATGTGGACCCCGAGTGAACATCAGTGTCTCCTCCCCTCCTGTCTGAATAACTATCATTCACCGCTTCTCTCTGCTTTCTGTTTCTTAGCCAATCTCACATTCTCACTGTCACAGACCCTTTAATCCACGGCTTTGGGACTCGAGAACATCTCTAATAAATGGCATTTGATCACAATATGTCCCAATACATAAATTCATATCAGTCCCCTCATTAATCCTCCAGTTACTTTGAAATATAACTGCAATAACAACATGCGATGTGATTTCCCACGAATATCGCCGTGTTTCTGGTCACATAACACCATTTCCTCGCGAAGGAGCAATATTCCTGTTGCCCACTCTGACCCCGAGAAATGTCCTGGTGACTAACATTATACTGACTGCTCTGTCACTCCAGGGTTTATCCCTCTCTCTCCTTTTATAAACAGGATGGAACAGTGAAAATGCCCCAGTCCCCTGGAACCACTCAGAGATCAATGAGGATTGAGTATCAGGGTCAGTATGTCCACTATTTCCACACTCCATCCCGCAGTCACTGTCACACAACCGATCCAGACCCGGCTAATCTTCTATTTCATTGTGATAGAAAAAGTATTGGATTGAAAGGGGTTAACTGAGCCTGTTTGTTTAGTGACTGTGATTAATGTCAGTCTCGATGGATTCTAACCGTGTCACTGGAGGGTTTGTCTCTGTATTAATAAGCGATTCCTTTCATTGTGTTATCCCAAACTGTCAGCGGGAGCGTCAATTCAAACACTGCCAGAGATCAGCGGCTCCAGAGAGACCGAGAGGAGGGAGCAGAATCTTGGAACTACCCACGGGAACGTTACAGCAATGGATCAGAATCTGGGAACTACCCACAGGAACGTTACAGCAATGGATCAGAATCTGGGAACTACCCACAGGAACGTTACAGCAATGGATCAGAATCTGGGAACTACCCACAGGAACGTTACAGCAATGGATCAGAATCTGGGAACTATCCACAGGGACTTAACAGCAATGGACAGGAGTTTATCCGAGGGTCTTTATTGGATTGCTCGAGATCCTTTCCTTTCAGCATTTTGGATCCAAGATCTACTCTGGATAATTCAGGCGGGTTATTATCCGCTCCTGGCTGTTGTCGGTGTCCCTGGTAAGTCTCACTATCCAGTTATTTATTGTATAAACTATTTTAAGTGTATTATTGCTCTGGAATTTCCATCTTGGAAAGATTGAATGCATGTTCTTCAGTTCCAGTCACTAATCTCAGTCCCTATCCAGTATCCACACACCGCTCTCTGGCTGAAATCGGAGACTGGCGTCACAATCTCCGCGCTCCCTTTGACACTGACATTATTTATATCCAGATGGTCTTTCTATTCCCAATCCTCCCCACTTGCCATCGCCTCATCGCAGAACAATCCATCATCTGTGTCTGTGTCAAATCCAGACTCGACTATTGCGATTAAATTCGAGTCACTCAATTGCTGTTATAAATCTTCATGAAGCACAGATCACCCCCAACTCTGCTGTCCATATCCTAACCCACACACAATGCCAGATACGTACCGTCCCTCTGCTCACTGATCTACATTGGTTCCCAATCTGGCAGCAACTCAATATCAATGTTCTCATTCTGTGATTGAAATTCTGCACAGTCTCACACAATAACTTCTACCATTTCCAACGAAAGTGAAAACAGTTAATTTTCATTCAGTGTCCAGTTCTGCTATTGGGAAGTTACTGGAGGTGATGAGGATGTGTTTCTGGTGGTTGTGTTATTGGGGAGTTAGTGGAGGGGCTGTGGATGTGTTTCTGGAGGGTGCGTTATTGGGAAGTTAGTGGAGGGGCTGTGGATGTGTTTCTGGAGGGTGCGTTATTGGGGAGTTAGTGGAAGGGCTGTGGATGTGTTTCTGGAGGGTGTGTTATTGGGGAGTTAGTGGAAGGGCTGTGGATGTGTTTCTGGAGGGTGTGTTATTGGGGAGTTGGTGGAGGGGCTGTGGATGTGTTTCTGGAGGGTGCGTTATTGGGGAGTTAGTGGAGGGGCTGTGGATGTGTTTCTGGAGGGTGCGTTATTGGGGAGTTAGTGGAGGGGCTGTGGATGTGTTTCTGGAGGGTGTGTTATTGGGGAGTTGGTGGAGGGGCTGTGGATGTGTTTCTGGAGGGTGCGTTATTGGGGAGTTAGTGAGGGGCTGTGGATGTTTTTCTGGAGTTTGTGTTATTGGGAAGTTAGTGGAAGGGCTGTGGAGGGGTTTCTGGAGGGTGCGTTATTGGGGAGTTAGTGGTGGGGCTGTGGATGTGTTTCTGGAGGGTGCGTTATTGGGGAGTTAGTGGAGGGGCTGTGGATGTGTTTCTGGAAGGTGCGTTATTGGGGAGTTAGTGGAGGGGCTGTGGATGTGTTTCTGGAGGGTGCGTTATTGGGGAGTTAGTGGAGGGGCTGTGGATGTGTTTCTGGAGTTTGTGTTATTGGGAAGTTAGTGAGGGGATCTGCGTGTGTTTCTGGAGGTGGTGTTATTGGGATGTTAGATGAGGTGATGAGGATGGGTCACTGGAGGTTGTATTATTGGGAAGTTAGTGGAGGTGATGTGGATGAGTTTCTGGAGGTTGTGTTATTGGGATGTTAGTGGAGGTGATGTGGATGTGTATCTGAAGGTTGTATTATTGGGAAGTTAGTGGAGGTGATGAGGATGTGTATAGAACATAAGAACATAAGAACATAAGAACTAGGAGCAGGAGTAGGCCATCTGGCCCCTCGAGCCTGCTCCACCATTCAATGAGATCATGGCTGATCTTTTGTGGACTCAGCTCCACTTTCCGGCCCGAACACCATAACCCTTAATCCCTTTATTCTTCAAAAAACTATCTATCTTTATCTTAAAAACATTTAGTGAAGGAGCCTCTACTGCTTCACTGGGCAAGGAATTCCAAAGATTCACAACCCTTTGGGTGAAGAAGTTCCTCCTAAACTCAGTCCTAAATTACTTCCCCTTATTTTGAGGCTATGCCCCCTAGTTCTGCTTTCACCCGCCAGTGGAAACAACCTGCCCGCATCTATCCTATCTATTCCCTTCATAATGTTATATGTTTCTATAAGATCCCTCCTCATCCTTCTAAATTCCAACGAGTACAGTCCCAGTCTACTCAACCTCTCCTCGTAATCCAACCCCTTCAGCTCTGGGATTAACCTAGTGAATCTCCTCTGCACACCCTCCAGTGCCAGTACGGCCTTTCTCAAGTAAGGAGACCAAAACTGAACACAATACTCCAGGTGTGGCCTCAGTAACACCTTATACAATTGCAGCATAACCTCCCTAGTCTTAAACTCCATCCCTCTAGCAATGAAGGACAAAATTCCATTTGCCTTCTTAATCACCTGTTGCACCTGAAAACCAACTTTCTGCGACTCATGCACTAGCACACCCAGATCTCTCTGCACGTCAGCATGTTTTAATTTTTTATCATTTAAATAATAATCCCTTTTGCCGTGATTCTTACCAAAATGGATAACCTCACATTTGTCAACATTGTATTCCATCTGCCAGATCTGGAGGTTGTGTTCTTGGGAAGTTAGTGGAGGTGATGAGGATGTGTTTCTGGAGGTTGTGTTATTGGGAAGTTAGTGGAGGTGATGAGGATGTGTTTCTGGAGGTTGTGTTATTGGGAAGTTAGTAGAGGTGATGAGGATGTGTTTCTGGAGGTTGTGTTATTGGGAAGTTAGTGGAGGTGATGAGGATGTGTTTCTGGAGGTTGTGTTATTGGGAAGTTAGTTGTGCAGATGAGGATGTGTTTATGGAGTTTGTGTTATTGGGATGTTTATGGGGGTGAAGTGGATGTCATTCAGGATGTTGTGTTATTGGGAAGTTCGTGGAGGTGAAGTGAATGTGTTTCTGGAGGTTTTGTTAATGGGAATTTAGTGGAGGTGATGAGGATGCCTTTCTGGAGGTTGTGTTATTGGGAAGTTAGTGGAGGTGATGTGGATGTGTTTCTGGAGGTTGTGTTCATGAGGAGTTAGTGGAGGTGATGAGGATGTGTTTCTGGAGGTTGTGTTATTGGGAGGTTAATGGAGGTGATGAGGATGTGTATCGGGAGTGTGTGTTCTTGAGGAGTTAGTGGAGGTGATGTGGATGTGTTTCTTGCGGTTGTGTCATTGGGAAGTTAGTGGAGGTGATGAGGATGTGTTTCTGGAGGTTGTGTTATTGGGAAGTTAGTGGACGTGATGTGGATGTGTTTCTGTAGGTTGTGTTATTGGAAAGCTATTGGAGGTGATGAGGCTGTGTTTTTGGAGGTTGTGTTATTGTGAAGTTAGTGGTGATGATGACGATGTGGTTCTGGTGGTTGTGTTATTGGGAAGTTAGTGGATGTGATGTGAACGTGTTTCTGGAGGTTGTGTTATTGGGAAGTTAGTGGTGGTGATGATGATGTGTTTCTGTCAGTTGTGTTATTGGGAAGTTAGTGGTGGTGATGAGGACGTGTTTCTGGAGGTTGTTTTATTGGGAAGTTAGTGGAGGTGATGAGGACGTGTTTCTGGAGGTTGTGTTATTGGGAAGTTATTGGAGGTGATGAGGATGTGTTTCTGGGGGTTGAATTATTGGGAAGCTAGTGGAGGTGATGTGGATGGGTTTCTGGAGGTTGTTTTATTGGGAAGTTATTGGAGGTGATGAGGACGTGTTTCTGGAGGTTGAATTATTGGGAAGCTAGTGGAGGTGATGAGGACGTGTTTCTGGAGGTTGTTTTATTGGGAAGTTATTGGAGGTGATGAGGACGTGTTTCTGGAGGTTGAATTATTGGGAAGCCAGTGGAGGTGAAGTGGTTCGATTTCTGGTGGTTCTGTGATTGAGGAGGTAGTGGAGTTGATGAGGATGTATTCCTGCAGGTTGTGTTATTGGGAAGTTAGTGGAGTTGATGAGGATGTGTTCCTGCAGGTTGTGTTATTGGAAAGTTAGTGGAGGAAATGTGGATGTGTTTCTGGAGTTGGTGTTATTGGGGAGTTAGTGGAGGGGATCAGGATGGGTTTCTGGGGTTTGGATCATTAGGAAGATGGTGGATGTGATGAGAATGGATTTCTCGAGGTTTTGTTATTGGGGAGTTAATGGAGGTGATGTGGATGTGTTTTTGGAGGTTGTGTTATTGTGAAGTTAGTGGTGGTGATGAGGATGTGGATCTGGTGGATGTGTTATTGGGAAGTTAGTGGAGGTGATGAGGAAGTGTTTCTGGAGGTTGTGTGATTGGGAGGTTAATGGAGGTGATGAGGATGTGTTTCTGGAGGTTGTGTTATTGGGAAGTTAGTTGGGTTGATGAGGATGTGTTTCTGGAGGTTGTGTTACAGGGAAGTTAGTGGAGGTGATGAGGATGTGTTGCTGGAGGTTGTGTTATTGGGAGGTTAGTGGAGGTGATGTGACTGTGTTTCTGGAGGTTGTGTTATTGGGAAGTTACTTGAGGTGATGAGGATGTGTTTCTGGAGGTTGTGTTATTGGGAAGTTAGTGGAGGTGATGAGCATGTGTTTCTGGAGGTTGTGTTATTGGGAAGTTAGTGGAGGTGATGAGGATGTGTTTCTGGAGTTTGTGTTATTGGAAAGTTAGTGGAGGTGATGAGGTTGTGTTTCTGGAGGTTGTGTTATTGGGAAGTTAGTGGAGGTAATGTGAATGGGTTTGTGTAGGTTGTGTTATTGGGAAGTTAGTGGAGGTGATGTGGATGTGGTTCTGGTGGTTGTGTTATTGGGAAGTTAGTGGAGGAGATGTGGATGGGTATCTGAAGGTTCTATTATTGGGAAGATAGTGGAGCTGATGTGTTTCTGCAGGCTGTGTTATAGGGAAGTTAGTGAAGGTGATGGTGATGTGTTTCTGGAGGTTGTGTTATTGGGGAGTTAGTGGAGGTGATGAGGATGTGTTTCTGGAGGTTGCGTTATTGTGAAGTTAGTGGAGGTGATGAGGATGTGTTTCTGGAGGTTGTGTTATTGGGAAGTTAGCGGAGGTGATGTGGATGTGTTTCTGGAGGTTGTGTGATTGGGAAGTTAGTGGAGGTGATGAGGATGTGGTTCTGGGGGTTATGTTATTGGGAAGTTAGTGGAAGTGATGAGGACGTGTTTCTGGAGGTTATGTTATTGGGAAGTTAGTGGACGTGATGTGGATGTGTTTCTGTAGGGTGTGTTATTGGGAAGTTAGTGGAGGTGATGTAGATGGGTTTCTGGAGGTTGTGTTATTGGGAGGTTATTGGAGGTGATGAGGACGTGTTTCTGGAGGTTGTGTTATTGTGAAGTTAGTGGAGGTGATGAGGATGTGGATCTGGTGGATGTGTTATTGGGAAGTTACTGGAGGTGATGAGGAAGTGTTTCTGGAGGTTGTGTGATTGGGAGGTTAATGGAGGTGAAGAGGATGTGTTTCTGGAGGTTGTGTTATTGGGAAGTTAGTGGAGGTGATGTGGACGTGTTTCTGGTGGTTGTGTTATTGGGAGGTTAGTGGAGGTGATGAGGATGTGTTTCGGGAGGTTGTGTTATTGGGAAGTTAGTGGAGGTGATGAGGATGTGGTTCTGGTGGTTGTGTTATTGGGAAGTTAGTGGAGGTGATGTGGATGGGTATCTGAAGGTTCTATTATTGGGAAGATAGTGGAGCTGATGTGTTTCTGCAGGCTGTGTTATAGGGAAGTTAGTGGAGGTGATGAGGATGTGTGTCTGGAGGTTGTGTTATAGGGAAGTTAGTGAAGGTGATGGCGATGTGTTTCTGGAGGTTGTGTTATTGGGAAGTTAGTGGAGGTGATGAGGATGTGTTTCTGGAGGTAGTGTGATTGGGAGGTTAGTGGAGGTGATGAGGATGTGTTTCTGGAGGTTGTGTTATTGGGAAGTTAGTGGAGGTGATGAGGATGTGTTTCTGGAGGTTGTGTTATTGGGAAGTTAGTGGAGGTGATGAGGATGTGTATCTGGAGGTTGTGTTATTGGGAAGTTAGTGGAGGTGATGAGGATGTGTTTCTGGTGGTTGTGTTATTGGGAGGTTAATGGAGCTGATGAGGATGTGTATCTGGGGGTTGTGTTATTGGGAAGTTAGTGGAGGTGATGTGGATGTGGTTCTGGTTGTTGTGTTATTGGGAAGTTAGTGGAGGTGATGTGGATGTGTTTCAGGAGGTTGTGTTATTGTGAAGTTAGTGGAGGTGATGAGGATGTGTTTCTGGTGGTTGTGTTATTGGGAAGTTAGTGGAGGTGATGTGGATGGGTATCTGAAGGTTCTATTATTGGGAAGATAGTGGAGCTGATGTGTTTCTGCAGGCTGTGTTATAGGGAAGTTAGTGAAGGTGATGGCGATGTGTTTCTGGAGGTTGTGTTATTGGGGAGTTAGTGGAGGTGATGAGGATGTGTTTCTGGAGGTTGCGTTATTGTGAAGTTAGTGGAGGTGATGAGGATGTGTTTCTGGAGGTTGTGTTAGTGGGAAGTTAACGGAGGTGATGTGGATGTGTTTCTGGAGGTTGTGTGATTGGGAAGTTAGTGGAGGTGATGAGGATGTGGTTCTGGGGGTTATGTTATTGGGAAGTTAGTGGAAATGATGAGGACGTGTTTCTGGAGGTTATGTTATTGGGAAGTTAGTGGACGTGATGTGGATGTGTTTCTGTAGGGTGTGTTATTGGGAAGTTAGTGGAGGTGATGTAGATGGGTTTCTGGAGGTTGTGTTATTGGGAGGTTATTGGAGGTGATGAGGACGTGTTTCTGGAGGTTGTGTTATTGTGAAGTTAGTGGAGGTGATGAGGATGTGGATCTGGTGGATGTGTTATTGGGAAGTTACTGGAGGTGATGAGGAAGTGTTTCTGGAGGTTGTGTGATTGGGAGGTTAATGGAGGTGATGAGGATGTGTTTCTGGAGGTTGTGTTATTGGGAAGTTAGTGGAGGTGATGTGGATGTGGTTCTGGTGGTTGTGTTATTGGGAAGTTAGTGGAGGTGATGTGGATGGGTATCTGAAGGTTCTATTATTGGGAAGATAGTGGAGCTGATGTGTTTCTGCAGGCTGTGTTATAGGGAAGTTAGTGAAGGTGATGGCGATGTGTTTCTGGAGGTTGTGTTATTGGGAAGTTAGTGGAGGTGATGAGGATGTGTTTCTGGAGGTAGTGTGATTGGGAGGTTAGTGGAGGTGATGAGGATGTGTTTCTGGAGGTTGTGTTATTGGGAAGTTAGTGGAGGTGATGAGGATGTGTTTCTGGAGGTTGTGTTATTGGGAAGTTAGTGGAGGTGATGAGGATGTGTATCTGGAGGTTGTGTTATTGGGAAGTTAGTGGAGGTGATGAGGATGTGTTTCTGGTGGTTGTGTTATTGGGAGGTTAATGGAGGTGATGAGGATGTGTATCTGGGGGTTGTGTTATTGGGAAGTTAGTGGAGGTGATGAGGATGTGTTTCTGGAGGTTGTGTTATTGGGAGGTTAGTGGAGGTGATGTGAATGTGTTTCTGGTGGTTGTGTTATTGGGAAGTTACTGGAGGTGATGAGCATGTGTTTCTGGAGGTTGTGTTATTGGGAAGTTAGTGGTGGTGATGAGGATGTGTTTCTGGTGGTTGTGTTATTGGAAAGTTAGTGGAGGAGATGAGGTTGTGTTTCTGGAGGTTGTGTTATTGGGAAGTTAGTGGAGGTAATGTGAATGGGTTTGTGTAGGTTGTGTTATTGGGAAGTTAGTGGAGGTGATGTGGATGTGGTTCTGGTGGTTGTGTTATTGGGAAGTTAGTGGAGGTGATGTGGATGGGTATCTGAAGGTTCTATTATTGGGAAGATAGTGGAGCTGATGTGTTTCTGCAGGCTGTGTTATTGGGAAGTTAGTGGAGGTGATGAGGATGTGTTTCTGGAGGTTGTGTTATTGGGAAGTTAGTGGAGGTGATGTGGATGTATTTCTGGTGGTTGTGTTATAGGGAAGTTAGTGGAGGTGATGAGGATGTGTATCTGGAGGTTGTGTTCTTGAGGAGTTAGTGGAGGTGATGAGGATGTGTTTCTGGTGGTTGTGTTATTGGGAGATTAATGGAGGTGATGAGGATGTGTTTCTGGAGGGTGTGTTCTTGAGGAGTTAGTGGAGGTGATGTGGATGTGTTTTTGGCAGTTGAATTATTGAGGGGTTAGTGGAGGTGATGTGAATGTGTTTCTGGAGGTTGTGTTATTGGGAGGTTAGTGGAGGTGATGTGAATGTGTTTCTGGAGGTTGTGTTATTGGGAAGTTACTGGAGGTGATGAGCATGTGTTTCTGGAGGTTGTGTTATTGGGAAGTTAGTGGTGGTGATGAGGATGTGTTTCTGGAGGTTGTGTTATTGGAAAGTTAGTGGAGGAGATGAGGTTGTGTTTCTGGAGGTTGTGTTATTGGGAAGTTAGTGGAGGTAATGTGAATGGGTTTGTGTAGGTTGTGTTATTGGGAAGTTAGTGGAGGTGATGTGGATGTGGTTCTGGTGGTTGTGTTATTGGGAAGTTAGTGGAGGTGATGTGGATGGGTATCTGAAGGTTCTATTATTGGGAAGATAGTGGAGCTGATGTGTTTCTGCAGGCTGTGTTATAGGGAAGTTAGTGGAGGTGATGAGGATGTGTATCTGGAGGTTGTGTTCTTGAGGAGTTAGTGGAGGTGATGAGGATGTGTTTCTGGTGGTTGTGTTATTGGGAGATTAATGGAGGTGATGAGGATGTGTTTCTGGAGGGTGTGTTCTTGAGGAGTTAGTGGAGGTGATGTGGATGTGTTTTTGGCAGTTGAATTATTGAGGGGTTAGTGGAGGTGATGATGATGTGTTTCTGGATGTTTTGTTATTGGGAAGTTAGTGGAGGTGATGAGGATGTGGTTCTGGAGGTTATGTTATTGGGAAGTTAGTGGAAGTGATGAGGACGTGTTTCTGGAGGTTATGTTATTGGGAAGTTAGTGGACGTGATGTGGATGTTTTTCTGTAGGTTGTGTTATTGGGAAGCTAGTGGAGGTGATGAGGATGTGTTTCTGGATGTTGTTTTATTGGGAAGTTATTGGAGGTGATGAGGACGTGTTTCTGGAGGTTGAATTATTGGGAAGCCAGTGGAGGTGAAGTGGTTCGATTTCTGGTGGTTCTGTAATTGAGGAGTTAGTGGAGTTGATGAGGATGTGTTTCTGGAGTTGCTGTTATTGGGAAGTTAGTGGAGTTGATGAGGATGTGTTTCTGGAGTTGGTGTTATTGGGAAGTTAGTGGAGGTGATCAGGATGTGTTTCAGGAGGTTGTGTTATTGTGAAGTTAGTGGTGGTGATGAGGATGTGGTTCTGGTGGTTGTGTTATTGGGAAGTTAGTGGAGGTGATGTGAATGTGTTAATGGAGGTTGTGTGATTGGGAGGTTAATGGAGGTTATGAGGATGTGTTTCTGGAGATTGTGTCATTGGGAGGTTAGTGGAGGCGATGAGGATGTGTTTCTGGAGGTTGTGTTATTGGGAAGTCAGTGGAGGTGATGAGGATGTGTTTCTGGAGGTTGTGTTATTGGGGTTAGTTGGGTTGATGAGGATGTGTTTCTGGAGGTTGTGTTATTAGGAAGTTAGTGGAGGTGATGAGGATGTGTTTCTGGATGTTGTGTTATTGGGAAGTTAGTGGAGGTGATGTGAACATGTTTCTGGAGGTTCTGTTAATGTGAAGTTAGTGTAGATGATGAGGACGTCTTTCTGGAGGTTGTGTGATTGGGAAGTTAGTGGAGGTGATGAGGATGTGTTTCTGGAGGTTGTGTTATTGGGAAGTTAGTGGAGGTGATGAGGATGTGTTTCTGGTGGTTGTGTTATTGGGAGGTTAATGGAGGTGATGAGGATGTGTATCTGGAGGGTGTGTTCTTGAGGAGTTAGTGGAGGTGATGTGGATGTGTTTCTGGCAGTTGAATTATTGAGGGGTTAGTGGAGGTGATGAGGATGTGTTTCTGGATGTTTTGTTATTGGGAAGTTAGTGGAGGTGATGAGGATGTGGTTCTGGGGGTTATGTTATTGGGAAGTTAGTGGAAGTGATGAGGACGTGTTTCTGGAGGTTATGTTATTGGGAAGTTAGTGGACGTGATGTGGATGTGTTTCTGTAGGGTGTGTTATTGGGAAGTTAATGGAGGTGATGTAGATGTGTTTCTGGAGGTTGTGTTATTGGGAGGTTATTGGAGGTGATGAGGACGTGTTTCTGGAGGTTGTGTTATTGTGAAGTTAGTGGTGGTGATGAGGATGTGGATCTGGTGGATGTGTTATTGGGAAGTTACTGGAGGTGATGAGGAAGTGTTTCTGGAGGTTGTGTTATTGGGAAGTTACTGGAGGTGATGAGGATGTGTTTCTGGAGGTTGTGTTATTGGGAAGTTAGTGGAGGTGATGAGCATGTGTTTCTGGTGGTTGTGTTATTGGGAAGTTAGTGGAGGTGATGAGGATGTGTTTCTGGAGGTTGTGTTATTGGGAAGTTAGTGGAGGTGATGAGGATGTGTTTCTGGAGGTTGTGTTATTGGGAAGTTAGTGGTGGTGATGTGGATGTGGTTCTGGTGGTTGTGTTATTGGGAAGTTAGTGGAGGTGATGTGGATGGGTATCTGAAGGTTCTATTATTGGGAAGATAGTGGAGCTGATGTGTTTCTGCAGGCTGTGTTATAGGGAAGTTAGTGAAGGTGATGGCGATGTGTTTCTGGAGGTTGTGTTCTTGAGGAGTTAGTGGAGGTGATGAGGATGTGTTTATGGTCGTTGTGTTATTGGGAGGTTAATGGAGGTGATGAGGATGTGTATCTGGAGGGTGTGTTCTTGAGGAGTTAGTGGAGGTGATGTGGATGTGTTTCTGGCAGTTGAATTATTGAGGGGTTAGTGGAGGTGATGAGCATGTGTTTCTGGAGGTTGTGTTATTGGGAAGTTAGTGGAGTTGATGAGGATGTGTATCTGGGGGTTGTGTTATTGGGAAGTTAGTGGAGGTGATGAGTATGTGTTTCTGGAGGTTGTGTTATTGGGAGGTTAGTGGAGGTGATGTGAATGTGTTTCTGGAGGTTGTGTTATTGGGAAGTTACTGGAGGTGATGAGGATGTGTTTCTGGAGGTTGTGTTATTGGGAAGTTAGTGGAGGTGATGAGCATGTGTATCTGGAGGTTGTGTTATTGGGAAGTTAGTGGTGGTGATGAGGATGTGTTTCTGGAGGTTGTGTTATTGGAAAGTTAGTGGAGGAGATGAGGTTGTGTTTCTGGAGTTTGTGTTATTGGGAAGTTAGTGGAGGTAATGTGAATGGGTTTGTGTAGGTTGTGTTATTGGGAAGTTAGTGGAGGTGATGTGGATGTGGTTCTGGTGGTTGTGTTATTGGGAAGTTAGTGGAGGTGATGTGGATGGGTATCTGAAGGTTCTATTATTGGGAAGATAGTGGAGCTGATGTGTTTCTGCAGGCTGTGTTATAGGGAAGTTAGTGGAGGTGATGAGGATGTGTATCTGGAGGTTGTGTTCTTGAGGAGTTAGTGGAGGTGATGAGGATGTGTTTCTGGTGGTTGTGTTATTGGGAGATTAATGGAGGTGATGAGGATCTGTTTCTGGAGGGTGTGTTCTTGAGGAGTTAGTGGAGGTGATGTAGATGTGTTTTTGGCAGTTGAATTATTGAGGGGTTAGTGGAGGTGATGATGATGTGTTTCTGGATGTTTTGTTATTGGGAAGTTAGTGGAGGTGATGAGGATGTGGTTCTGGAGGTTATGTTATTGGGAAGTTAGTGGAAGTGATGAGGACGTGTTTCTGGAGGTTATGTTATTGGGAAGTTAGTGGACGTGATGTGGATGTTTTTCTGTAGGTTGTGTTATTGGGAAGTTAGTGGAGGTGATGAGGATGTGGTTCTGGAGGTTATGTTATTGGGAAGTTAGTGGAAGTGATGAGGACGTGTTTCTGGAGGTTATGTTATTGGGAAGTTAGTGGACGTGATGTGGATGTTTTTCTGTAGGTTGTGTTATTGGGAAGTTAGTGGAGGTGATGAGGATGTGGTTCTGGAGGTTATGTTATTGGGAAGTTAGTGGAAGTGATGAGGACGTGTTTCTGGAGGTTGTGTTATTGGGAAGTTAGTGGACGTGATGTGGATGTTTTTCTGTAGGTTGTGTTATTGGGAAGTTAGTGGAGGTGATGAGGACGTGTTTCTGGAGGTTGTGTTAATGGGAAGTTATTGGAGGTGATGAGAATGTGTTTCTGGAGGTTGAATTATTGGGAAGCTAGTGGAGGTGAAGTGGTTCGATTTCTGGTGGTTCTGTAATTGAGGAGTTAGTGGAGTTGATGAGGATGTGTTTCTGGAGTTGCTGTTATTGGGAAGTTAGTGGAGTTGATGAGGATGTGTTTCTGGAGTTGGTGTTATTGGGAAGTTAGTGGAGGTGATCAGGATGTGTTTCAGGAGGTTGTGTTATTGTGAAGTTAGTGGTGGTGATGAGGATGTGGTTCTGGTGGTTGTGTTATTGGGAAGTTAGTGGAGGTGATGTGAATGTGTTAATGGAGGTAGTGTGATTGGGAGGTTAATGGAGGTTATGAGGATGTGTTTCTGGAGGTTGTGTTATTGGGGTTAGTTGGGTTGATGAGGATGTGTTTCTGGAGGTTGTGTTATTGGGAGGTTAATGGAGGTTATGTGGATGTGTTTCTGGAGGTTGTGTTATTAGGAAGTTAGTGGAAGTGATGAGGATGTGTTTCTGGATGTTGTGTTATTGGGAAGTTAGTGGAGGTGATGTGAACATGTTTCTGGAGGTTCTGTTAATGTGAAGTTAGTGTAGATGATGAGGATGTCTTTCTGGAGGTTGTGTGATTGGGAAGTTAGTGGAGGTGATGAGGATGTGTTTCTGGAGGTTGTGTTATTGGGAAGTTAGTGGAGGTGATGAGGATGTGGTTCTGGTGGTTGTGTTATTGGGCACTTAGTGGAGTTGATGAGGCTGTGTTTCTGGAGGTTGTGTTATTGGGAAGTTAGTGGAGGTGATGAGTACGTGTTTCTGGAGGTTGTGTTATTGGGAAGTTAGTGGAGGTGATGAGGACGTGTTTCTGGAGGTTGTTTTATTGGGAAGTTATTGGAGGTGATGAGGACGTGTTTCAGGAGGTTATGTTATTGGGAAGTTCGTGGAGGTGATGAGGACGTGTTTCTGTAGGTTGAATTATTGGGAAGCTAGTGGAGGTGAAGTGGTTCGATTTCTGGTGTTTCAGTAATTGAGGAGTTGGTGGAGTTGATGAGGATGTGTTTCTGGAGTTGGTGTTATTGGGAAGTTAGTGGAGGGGATCAGGATGGGTTTCTGGGGTTTGGGTCATTAGGAAGATGGTGGATGTGATGAGAATGGATATCTCGAGGTTTTGTTATTGGGGAGTTAATGGAGGTGATGTGGATGTGTTTCTGGAGGTTGTGTTATTGTGAAGTTAGTGGTGGTGATGAGGATGTGGTTCTGGTGGTTGTGTTATTGGGAAGTTATTGGAGGTGATGAGGATGTGTTTCTGGAGGTTGTGTTATTTGGACGTTAGCGGAGGCGATGAGGATGTGTTTCTGGAGGTTGTGTTATTGGGAAGTTAGTGGACGTGATGAGGATGTGTTTCTGGAGGTTATGTTATTGGGGTTAGTTGGGGTGATGAGGATGTCTTTCTGGAGGTTGTGTTATTGGAAAGTTCGTGGAGGTGATGAGGTTGTGTTTCTGGAGGTTGTGTTATTGGGAAGTTAGTGGAGGTAATGTGGACGGGTTTGTGTAGGTTGTGTTATAGGGACGTTAGTGGAGGTGATTAGGATGTGTAACTGGAGGTTGTGTTCTTGAGGAGTTAGTGGAGGTGATGTGGATGTTTCTGGTGGTTGTGTTATTGGGAAGGTAATGGAGGTGATGAGGATGTGTTTCTGGAGGTTGTGTTATTGGAAAGTTAGTGGAGGTGATCAACAAAGAACAAACAAAGAACAAAGAAATGTACAGCACAGGAACAGGCCCTTCGGCCCTCCAAGCCCGCGCCGACCATACTGCCCGACTAAACTACAATCTTCTACACTTCCTGGGTCCGTATCCTTCTATTCCCATCCTATTCATATATTTGTCAAGATGCCCCTTAAATGTCCCTATCGTCCCTGCCTCCACTACCTCCTCCGGTAGTGAGTTCCAGGCACCCACTACCCTCTGCGTAAAAAACTTGCCTCGTACATCTACTCTAAACTTTGCCCCTCTCACCTTAAACCTATGCCCCCTAGTAATTGACCCCTCTACCCTGGGGAAAAGCCTCTGACTATCCACTCTGTCTATGCCCCTCATAATTTTGTATACCTCTATCAGGTCGCCCCTCAACCTCCTTTGTTCCAGTGAGAACAAACCGAGTTTATTCAATCGCTCCTCATAGCTTATGCCCTCCATACCAGGCAACATTCTGGTAAATCTCTTCTGCACCCTCTCTAAAGCCTCCACATCCTTCTGGTAGTGTGGCGACCAGAATTGAACACTATACTCCAAGTGTGGCCTAACTAAGGTTCTATACAGCTGCAACATGACTTGCCAATTCTTATACTCAATGCCCCGGCCAATGAAGGCAAGCATGCCGTATGCCTTCTTGACTACCTTCTCCACCTGTGTAGCCCCTTTCAGTGATCTGTGGACCTGTACTCCTAGATCTCTTTGACTTTCAATACTCTTGAGGGTTCTACCATTCACCGTATATTCCCTACCTGCATTAGCCCTTCCAAAATGCATTACCTCACATTTGTCCAGGTTAAACTCCATCTGCCATCTCTCCGCCCAAGTCTCCAGACAATCTAAATCCTGCTGTATCCTCAGACAGTCCTCATCGCTATCCGCAATTCCACCAACCTTTGTGTCGTCTGCAAACTTACTAATCAGACCAGTTACATTTTCCTCCAAATCATTTATATATACTACAAAGAGCAAAGGTCCCAGCACTGATCCCTGTGGAACACCACTGGTCACAGCCCTCCAATTAGAAAAGCATCCCTCCATTGCTACCCTCTGCCTTCTATGGCCTAGCCAGTTCTGTATCCACCTTGCCAGTTCACCCCTGATCCCGTGTGACTCCACCTTTTGTACTAGTCTACCATGAGGGACCTTGTCAAAGGCCTTACTGAAGTCCATATAGACAACATCTACTGCCCTACCTGCATCAATCATCTTAGTGACCTCCTCGAAAAACTCTATCAAGTTAGTGAGACACGACCTCCCCTTCACAAAACCGTGCTGCCTCTCACTAATACGTCCATTTGCTTCCAAATGGGAGTAGATCCTGTCTCGAAGAATTCTCTCCAGTAATTTCCCTACCACTGAAGTAAGGCTCACCGGCCTGTAGTTCCCGGGATTATCCCTGCCACCCTTCTTAAACAGAGGAACAACATTGGCTATTCTCCAGTCCTCCGGGACATCCCCTGAAGACAGCGAGGATCCAAAGATTTCTGTCAAGGCCTCAGCAATTTCCTCTCCAGCCTCCTTCAGTATTCTGGGGTAGATCCCATCCGGCCCTGGGGACTTATCTACCTTAATATTTTTTAAGACACCCAACACCTCGTCTTTTTGGATCACAATGTGACCCAGGCTATCTACACCCCCTTCTCCAGACTCAACATCTACCAATTCCTTCTCTTTGGTGAATACTGATGCAAAGTATTCATTTAGTACCTCGCCCATTTCCTCTGGCTCCACACATAGATTCCCTTGCCTATCCTTCAGTGGGCCAACCCTTTCCCTGGCTACCCTCTTGCTTTTTATGTAAGTGTAAAAAGCCTTGGGATTTTCCTTAACCCTATTTGCCAATGACTTTTCATGACCCCTTCTAGCCCTCCTGACTCCCTGCTTAAGTTCCTTCCTACTTCCCTTATATGCCACACAGGCTTCGTCTGTTCCCAGCCTTTTAGCCCTGACAAATGCCTCCTTTTTCTTTTTGACGAGGCCTACAATATCATTCGTCATCCAAGGTTCCCGAAAATTGCCGTATTTGTCTTTCTTCCTCACAGGAACATGCCTGTCCTGTATTCCTATCAACTGACACTTGAAAGCCTCCCACATGTCAGATGTTGATTTGCCCTCAAACATCCGCCCCCAATCTATGCTCTTCAGTTCCCGCCTAATATTGTTATAATTAGCCTTCCCCCAATTTAGCACATTCATCCTCGGACCACTCTTATCCTTGTCCACTAGTACTTTAAAACTTACTGAATTGTGGTCACTGTTACCGAAATGCTCCCCTACTGAAACATCTACCACCTGGCCGGGCTCATTCCCCAATACCAGGTCCAGTACCGCCTCTTCCCTAGTTGGACTGTTTACATATTGTTTTAAGAAGCCCTCCTGGATGCTCCTTACAAACTCTGCCCCGTCTAAGCCCCTGGCACTAAGTGAGTCCCAGTCAATATTGGGGAAGTTGAAGTCTCCCATCACCACAACCCTGTTGTTTTTACTCTTTTCCAAAATCTGTCTACCTATCTGCTCCTCTATCTCCCGCTGGCTGTTGGGAGGCCTGTAGTATACCCCCAACATTGTGACTGCACCCTTCTTATTCCTGATCTCTACCCATATAGCCTCACTGCCCTCTGAGGTGTCCTCTCGCTGTATAGCTGTGATACTCTCCTGAACAAGTAGCGCAACTCCGCCTCCCCTTTTACATCCCCCTCTATCCCGCCTGAAACATCTAAAACCTGGAACGTTTAGCTGCCAATCCTGCCCTTCCCTCAACCAGGTCTCTGTAATGGCAACAACATCATAGTTCCAAGTAGTAATCCAAGCTCTAAGTTCATCTGCCTTACCCGTAATGCTCCTTGCATTAAAACATATGCACTTCAGGCCACCAGACCCGCTGTGTTCAGCAACTTCTCCCCGTCTGCTCTGCCTCAGAGCCACACTGTCCATATTCCCTAGTTCTCCCTCAACGCTCTCACCTTCTGACCTATTGCTCCCGTGCCCACCCCCCTGCCATACTAGTTTAAACCCTCCCGTGTGACACTAGCAAATCTCGCGGCCAGGATATTTATGCCTCTCCGGTTTAGATGCAACCCGTCCATCTTATACAGGTCACACCTGCCCCGGAAGAGCTCCCAGTGGTCCAGATAACCGAAACCCTCCCTCCTACACCAGCTGTTTAGCCACGTGTTTGTCTGCTCTATCTTCCTATTTCTAGCCTCACTGGCACGTGGCACAGGGAGTAATCCCGAGATTACAACCCTCGAGGTCCTGTCTTTTAACTTTCTGCCTAGCTCCCTGAACTCCTGCTGCAGGACCTCATGCCTCTTCCTGCCTATGTCGTTAGTACCAATATGTACAACGACCTCTACCTGTTTGCCCTCCCCCTTCAGGATTCCCTCTACCCGTTTGGAGACATCCTGGACCCTGGCGGATGTGTTTCTGGCAGTTGCATTATTGCATTATTGCATTATTGAGGGGTTAGTGGAGGTGATGAGGATGTGTTTCTGGAGGTTATGTTATTAGGAAGTTAGTGGAGGTGATGAGGATGTGTTTCTGGAGATTGAATTATTGGGAAGCTAGTGGAGGTGATGAGGACGTGTTTCTGGAGGTTGTGTTATTGGGAAGTTAGTGGAGTTGATGAGGATGTGTTTCTGGAGGTTGTGCTATTGGGAGGTTAGTGGGGGTGATGAGGATGTGTTTCTGGAGGTTGTGTTATTGGGAAGTTAGTGGAGGTGATGAGGATGTGTTTCTGGAGGTTGTGTTATTGGGAAGTTAGTGGAGTTGATGAGGATGTGTTTCTGGAAGTTGTTATATTGGGAAGTTAGTGGAGGTGATGAGGATGTGTTTCTGGAGGTTGTGTTATAGGGAAGTTAGTGGAGGTGATGAGGATGTGTTCCTGCAGGTTGTGTTATTGGGAAGTTATTGGAGGTGATGAGGACGTGTCTCTGGAAGTTGTTTTATTGGGAAGTTATTGGAGGTCATCAGGACGTGTTTCTGGAGGTTGTGTTATTGGGAAGTTAGTGGAGGTGATGTGGATGTGTTTCTGGAGTTGGTGTTATTGGGAAGTTAGTGAAGGGGATCAGGATGGGTTTCTGGGGTTTGGGTCATTAGGAAGATGGTGGATGTGATGAGAATGGATTTCTCGAGATTTTGTTATTGGGGAGTTAATGGAGGTGATGTGGATGTGTTTCTGGAGGTTGTGTTATTGGGAAGTTAGTGGAGTTGATGAGGATGTGTTTCTGGAGGTTGTGTTATTGGGAAGTTAGTGGAGGTGATGAGGATGTGTTTCTGGAGGTTGTGTTATTGGTAAGCTAGTGGAGGTGATGAGGACGTGTTTCTGGAGGTTGAATTATTGGGAAGCTAGTGGAGGTGAAGTGGTTCGCTTTCTGGTGGTTCTGTAATTGAGGAGTTAGCGGAGTTGATGAGGATGTGTTTCTGGAGTTGGTGTTCTTGGGGAGTTAGTGGAGGGGATCAGGATGGGTTTCTGGGGTTAGGGTCATTAGGAAGATGGTGGATGTGATGAGAATGGATTTCTCGAGATTTTGTTATTGGGGAGTTAATGGAGTTGATGTGGATGTGTTTCTGGAGGTTGTGTGATTGGGAAGTTAGTGGAGTTGATGAGGATGTGTTTCTGGAGGTTGTGTTATTGGGAAGTTAGTGGAGGTGTTGCGGATGTGTTTCTGGAGTTTGTGTTATTGGGAAGTTAGTGGTGGTGATGTGGATGTGTTTCTGGAGGTTGTGTTATTGGGAAGTTAGTGGAGGTGATGAGGATGTGTTTCTGGAGGTTGTGTTATTGGGACGTTAGTGGAGGTGATGAGCATGTGTTTCTGGAGGTTGTGTTATTGGGAAGTTAGTGGAGGTGATAAGGATGTGTTTCTGGAGGTTGTGTTATTGGAAAGTAAGTGGAGGTGATGAGGTTGTGTTTCTGGAGTTGGTGTTATTGGGAAGTTAGTGGAGGTGATCAGGATGTGTTTCAGGAGGTTGTGTTATTGTGAAGTTAGTGGAGGTGATGTGAATGTGTTAATGGAGGTTGTGTGATTGGGAGGTTAATGGAGGTTATGAGGATGTGTTTCTGGAGATTGTGTCATTGGGAGGTTAGTGGAGGCGATGAGGATGTGTTTCTGGAGGTTGTGTTATTGGGAAGTCAGTGGAGGTGATGAGGATGTGTTTCTGGAGGTTGTGTTATTGGGGTTAGTTGGGTTGATGAGGATGTGTTTCTGGAGGTTGTGTTATTAGGAAGTTAGTGGAGGTGATGAGGATGTGTTTCTGGATGTTATGTTATTGGGAAGTTAGTGGAGGTGATGTGAACATGTTTCTGGAGGTTCTGTTAATGTGAAGTTAGTGTAGATGATGAGGACGTCTTTCTGGAGGTTGTGTGATTGGGAAGTTCGTGGAGGTGATGAGGATGTGTTTCTGGAGGTTGTGTTATTGGGAAGTTAGTGGAGGTGATGAGGATGTGTTTCTGGTGGTTGTGTTATTGGGAGGTTAATGGAGGTGATGAGGATGTGTATCTGGAGGGTGTGTTCTTGAGGAGTTAGTGGAGGTGATGTGGATGTGTTTCTGGAGTTGGTGTTATTGGGAAGTTAGTGGAGGTGATGTGGATGTGTTTCTGGCAGTTGAATTATTGAGGGGTTAGTGGAGGTGATGAGGATGTGTTTCTGGATGTTTTGTTATTGGGAAGTTAGTGGAGGTGATGAGGATGTGGTTCTGGGGGTTATGTTATTGGGAAGTTAGTGGAAGTGATGAGGACGTGTTTCTGGAGGTTATGTTATTGGGAAGTTAGTGGACGTGATGTGGATGTGTTTCTGTAGGGTGTGTTATTGGGAAGTTAGTGGAGGTGATGTAAATGTGTTTCTGGAGGTTGTGTTATTGGGAGGTTATTGGAGGTGATGAGGACGTGTTTCTGGAGGTTGTGTTATTGTGAAGTTAGTGGTGGTGATGAGGATGTGGATCTGGTGGATGTGTTATTGGGAAGTTACTGGAGGTGATGAGGAAGTGTTTCTGGAGGTTGTGTTATTGGGAAGTTACTGGAGGTGATGAGGATGTGTTTCTGGAGGTTGTGTTATTGGGAAGTTAGTGGAGGTGATGAGCATGTGTTTCTGGTGGTTGTGTTATTGGGAAGTTAGTGGAGGTGATGAGGATGTGTTTCTGGAGGTTGTGTTATTGGGAAGTTAGTGGAGGTGATGAGGATGTGTTTCTGGAGGTTGTGTTATTGGGAAGTTAGTGGTGGTGATGTGGATGTGGTTCTGGTGGTTGTGTTATTGGGAAGTTAGTGGAGGTGATGTGGATGGGTATCTGAAGGTTCTATTATTGGGAAGATAGTGGAGCTGATGTGTTTCTGCAGGCTGTGTTATAGGGAAGTTAGTGAAGGTGATGGCGATGTGTTTCTGGAGGTTGTGTTCTTGAGGAGTCAGTGGAGGTGATGAGGATGTGTTTCTGGTGGTTGTGTTATTGGGAGGTTAATGGAGGTGATGAGGATGTGTATCTGGAGGGTGTGTTCTTGAGGAGTTAGTGGAGGTGATGTGGATGTGTTTCTGGCAGTTGAATTATTGAGGGGTTAGTGGAGGTGATGAGCATGTGTTTCTGGAGGTTGTGTTATTGGGAAGTTAGTGGAGTTGATGAGGATGTGTATCTGGGGGTTGTGTTATTGGGAAGTTAGTGGAGGTGATGAGTATATGTTTCTGGAGGTTGTGTTATTGGGAGGTTAGTGGAGGTGATGTGAATGTGTTTCTGGAGGTTGTGTTATTGGGAAGTTACTGGAGGTGATGAGGATGTGTTTCTGGAGGTTGTGTTATTGGGAAGTTAGTGGAGGTGATGAGTATGTGTATCTGGAGGTTGTGTTATTGGGAAGTTAGTGGTGGTGATGAGGATGTGTTTCTGGAGGTTGTGTTATTGGAAAGTTAGTGGAGGAGATGAGGTTGTGTTTCTGGAGTTTGTGTTATTGGGAAGTTAGTGGAGGTAATGTGAATGGGTTTTTGTAGGTTGTGTTATTGGGAAGTTAGTGGAGGTGATGTGGATGTGGTTCTGGTGGTTGTGTTATTGGGAAGTTAGTGGAGGTGATGTGGATGGGTATCTGAAGGTTCTATTATTGGGAAGATAGTGGAGCTGATGTGTTTCTGCAGGCTGTGTTATAGGGAAGTTAGTGGAGGTGATGAGGATGTGTATCTGGAGGTTGTGTTCTTGAGGAGTTAGTGGAGGTGATGAGGATGTGTTTCTGGTGGTTGTGTTATTGGGAGATTAATGGAGGTGATGAGGATGTGTTTCTGGAGGGTGTGTTCTTGAGGAGTTAGTGGAGGTGATGTGGATGTGTTTTTGGCAGTTGAATTATTGAGGGGTTAGTGGAGGTGATGATGATGTGTTTCTGGATGTTTTGTTATTGGGAAGTTAGTGGAGGTGATGAGGATGTGGTTCTGGAGGTTATGTTATTGGGAAGTTAGTGGAAGTGATGAGGACGTGTTTCTGGAGGTTATGTTATTGGGAAGTTATTGGACGTGATGTGGATGTTTTTCTGTAGGTTGTGTTATTGGGAAGTTAGTGGAGGTGATGAGGACGTGTTTCTGGATGTTGTTTTATTGGGAAGTTATTGGAGGTGATGAGGACGTGTTTCTGGAGGTTGAATTATTGGGAAGCCAGTGGAGGTGAAGTGGTTCGATTTCTGGTGGTTCTGTAATTGAGGAGTTAGTGGAGTTGATGAGGATGTGTTTCTGGAGTTGCTGTTATTGGGAAGTTAGTGGAGTTGATGAGGATGTGTTTCTGGAGTTGGTGTTATTGGGAAGTTAGTGGAGGTGATCAGGATGTGTTTCAGGAGGTTGTGTTATTGTGAAGTTAGTGGTGGTGATGAGGATGTGGTTCTGGTGGTTGTGTTATTGGGAAGTTAGTGGAGGTGATGTGAATGTGTTAATGGAGGTTGTGTGATTGGGAGGTTAATGGAGGTTATGAGGATGTGTTTCTGGAGGTTGTGTTATTGGGAGGTTAATGGAGGTTATGAGGATGTGTTTCTGGAGGTTGTGTTATTGGGGTTAGTTGGGTTGATGAGGATGTGTTTCTGGAGGTTGTGTTATTAGGAAGTTAGTGGAGGTGATGAGGATGTGTTTCTGGATGTTGTGTTATTGGGAAGTTAGTGGAGGTGATGTGAACATGTTTCTGGAGGTTCTGTTAATGTGAAGTTAGTGTAGATGATGAGGATGTCTTTCTGGAGGTTGTGTTATTGGGAAGTTAGTGGAGGTGTGGAGGACGTGTTTCTGGAGGTTGTGTTATTGGGACGTTAGTGGAGGTGATGAGGATGTGGTTCTGGTGGTTGTGTTATTGGGCACTTAGTGGAGTTGATGAGGCTGTGTTTCTGGAGGTTGTGTTATTGGGAAGTTAGTGGAGGTGATGAGTACGTGTTTCTGGAGGTTGTGTTATTGGGAAGTTAGTGGAGGTGATGAGGACGTGTTTCTGTAAGTTGTTTTATTGGGAAGTTATTGGAGGTGATGAGGACGTGTTTCAGGAGGTTGTGTTATTGGGAAGTTCGTGGAGGTGATGAGGACGTGTTTCTGTAGGTTGAATTATTGGGAAGCTAGTGGAGGTGAAGTGGTTCGATTTCTGGTGGTTCAGTAATTGAGGAGTTGGTGGAGTTGATGAGGATGTGTTTCTGGAGTTGGTGTTATTGGGAAGTTAGTGGAGGGGATCAGGATGGGTTTCTGGGGTTTGGGTCATAAGGAAGATGGTGGATGTGATGAGAATGGATATCTCGAGGTTTTGTTATTGGGGAGTTAATGGAGGTGATGTGGATGTGTTTCTGGAGGTTGTGTTATTGTGAAGTTAGTGGTGGTGATGAGGATGTGGTTCTGGTGGTTGTGTTATTGGAAAGTTATTGGAGGTGATGAGGATGTGTTTCTGGAGGTTGTGTTATTGGGACGTTAGCGGAGGCGATGAGGATGTGTTTCTGGAGGTTGTGTTATTGGGAAGTTAGTGGACGTGATGAGGATGTGTTTCTGGTGGTTGTGTTATTGGGAAGTTAGTGGACGTGATGAGGATGTGTTTCTGGTGGTTGTGTTATTGGGAAGCTAGTGGAGGTGATGAGGATGTGTTTCTGGAGGTTGTGTTATTGTGAAGTTAGTGGAGGTGATGAGGATGTGTTTCTGGAGGTTGTGTTATTGGGAAGTTAGTGGAGGTGATGAGGATCTGTTTCTGGAGGTTGTGTTATTGGGAAGTTAGTGGTGGTGATGACGATGTGGTTCTGGTGGTTGTGTTATTGGGAAGTTAGTGGAGGTGATGTGAATGTGTTAATGGAGGTTGTGTGAATGGGAGGTTAATGGAGGTTATGAGGATGTGTTTCTGGAGATTGTGTTATTGGGAGGTTAGTGGAGGCGATTAGGATGTCTTTCTGGAGGTTGTGTGATTGGGAAGTTAGTGGAGGGGATGAGGATGTGTTTCTGGAGGTTGTGTTATTGGGAAGTTAGTGGAGGTGTTGCGGATGTGTTTCTGGAGTTTGTGTTATTGGGAAGTTAGTGGTGGTGATGTGGATGTGTTTCTGGAGGTTGTGTTATTGGGAAGTTAGTGGAGGTGATGAGGATGTGTTTCTGGAGGTTGTGTTATTGGGAAGTTAGTGGAGGTGATGAGCATGTGTTTCTGGAGGTTGTGTTATTGGGAAGTTAGTGGAGGTGATAAGGATGTGTTTCTGGAGGTTGTGTTATTGGAAAGTAAGTGGAGGTGATGAGGTTGTGTTTCTGGAGGTTGTGTTATTGGGAAGTTAGTGGAGGTAATGTGAATGGGTTTGTGTAGGTTGTGTTATTGGGAAGTTAGTGGAGGTGATGTGGATGTGGTTCTGGTGGTTGTATTATTGGGAAGTTAGTGGAGGTGATGTGGATGGGTATCTGAAGGTTCTATTATTGGGAAGATAGTGGAACTGATGTGTTTCTGCAGGCTGTGTTATAGGGAAGTTAGTGAAGGTGATGGCGATGTGTTTCTGGAGGTTGTGTTATTGGGATGTTAGTGGAGGTGATGTGGATGTGTTTCTGGAGGTTGTGTTCTTGAGGAGTTAGTGGAGGTGTTGCGGATGTGTTTCTGGAGGTTGTGTTATTGGGAAGTTAGTGGAGGTGATGAGGATGTGTATCTGGAGGTTGTGTTCTTGAGGAGTTAGTGGAGGTGTTGCGGATGTGTTTCTGGAGGTTGTGTTATTGGGAAGTTAGTGGAGGTGATGAGGATGTGTATCTGGAGGTTGTGTTCTTGAGGAGTTAGTGGAGGTGATGAGGATGTGTATCTGGAGGTTGTGTTCTTGAGGAGTTAGTGGAGGTGATGAGGATGTGTTTCTGGAGGTTGTGTTATTGGGAAGTTAGTGGAGGTGATGAGGATGTGTTTCTGGAGGTTGTGTTATTGGGAAGTTAGTGGAGGTGATGAGGATGAGTTTCTGGAGGTTGTGTTATAGGGAAGTTAGTGGAGGTGATGAGGATGTGTATCTGGAGGTTGTGTTATTGGGAAGTTAGTGGAGGTGATGAGGACGTGTTTCTGGTGGTTGTGTTATTGGGAGGTTAGTGGAGGTGATGAGGATGTGTATCTGGAGGTTGTGTTCTTGAGGAGTTAGTGGAGGTGATGAGGATGTGTTTCTGGAGGTTGTGTTATTGGGAAGTTAGTGGAGGTGATGAGGATGTGTTCCTGGAGGTTGTGTTATTGGTAAGCTAGTGGAGGTGATGAGGACGTGTTTCTGGAGGTTGTGTTATTGGGAAGTTAGTGGAGGTGATGAGGATTTGTTTCTGGAGGTTGTGTTATTGGGAAGCTAGTGGAGGTGATGAGGACGTGTTTCTGGAGGTTGAATTATTGGGAAGCTAGTGGAGGTGAAGTGGTTCGATTTCTGGTGGTTCTGTAATTGAGGAGTTAGCGGAGTTGATGAGGATGTGTTTCTGGATTTGGTGTTCTTGGGGAGTTAGTGGAGGGGATCAGGATGGGTTTCTGGGGTTCGGGTCATTAGGAAGATGGTGGATGTGATGAGAATGGATTTCTCGAGATTTTGTTATTGGGGAGTTAATGGAGGTGATGTGGATGTGTTTCTGGAGGTTGTGTTATTGTATAGTTAGTGGTGGTGATGACGATGTGTTTCTGGTGGTTGTGTTATTGGGAAGTTAGTGGAGGTGATGTGAATGTGTTAATGGAGGTTGTGTGAATGGGAGGTTAATGGAGGTTATGAGGATGTGTTTCTGGAGATTGTGTTATTGGGAGGTTAGTGGAGGCGATTAGGATGTCTTTCTGGAGGTTGTGTGATTGGGAAGTTAGTGGAGGTGATGAGGATGTGTTTCTGGAGGTTGTGTTATTGGGAAGTTAGTGGAGGTGTTGCAGATGTGTTTCTGGAGGTTGTGTTATTGGGAAGTTAGTGGAGGTGATGAGGATGTGTTTCTGGAGGTTGTGTTATTGGGAAGTTAGTGGAGATGATGAGCATGTGTATCTGGAGGTTGTGTTCTTGGGGAGTTAGTAGAGGTGATGAGGATGTTTTTCTGGCAGTTGCATTATTGAGGGGCTAGTGGAGGTGATGATGATGTGTTTCTGGGTGTTTTGTTATTGGGAAGTTAGTGGGGGTGATGAGGATGTGTTTCTGGAGGTTGTGCTATTTGGAAGTTAGTGGAGGTGATGAGGATGTGTTTCTGGAGGTTGTGTTATTGGGAAGTTAGTGGAAGTGATGAGGATGTGTTTCTGGAGGTTGTGTTATTGGGAAGTTAGTGGAGGTGATGAGGATGTGATTCTGGAGGTTGTGTTATTGGGAAGTTAGTGGAGGTGATGTGGATGGGTCTCTGAAGGTTGTGTTATTGGGAAGTTAGTGGACGTGATGTGGATGTGTTTCTGGAGGTTGTGTTATTGGGAAGTTAGTGGTGGTGATGAGGATGTGTTTCTGGAGGTTGTGTTATTGGGAAGTTATTGGAGGTGATGAGGACGTGTTTCTGGAGGTTGTGTTATTGGGAAGTTAGTGGAGGTGATGAGGACGTGTTTCTGGAGGTTGAATTATTGGGAGGCTAGTGGAGGTGAAGTGGTTCGATTTCTGGTGGGTCTGTAATTGAGGAGTTAGTGGAGTTGATGAGGATGTGTTTCTGGAGTTGGTGGTATTGGGAAGTTAGTGGAGTTGATTTGGATGTGTTTCTGGAGTTGGTGTTATTGGGAAGTTAGTGGAGGTGATCAGGATGTGTTTCTGGAGTTGGTGTTATTGGGAAGTTAGTGGAGGTGATGAGGATGTGTTTCTGGAGTTTGTGTTATTGGGAAGTTAGTGGAGGTGATGAGGATGTGTTCCTGCAGGTTGTGTTATTGGGAAGTTAGTGGAGTTGATGAGGATGTGTTTCTGGAGGTTGTGTTATTGGGAAGTTAGTGGAGGAAATGTGGATGTGTTTCTGGAGTTGGTGTTATTGGGAAGTTAGTGGAGGGGATCAGGATTGGTTTCTGGGGTTTGGGTCATTAGGAAGATGGTGGATGTGATGAGAATGGATTTCTGGAGATTTTATTATTGGGGAGTTAATGGAGGTGATGTTGATGTGTTTCTGGAGGTTGTGTTATTGGGAGGTTAGTGGAGGCGATGAGGATGTGTTTCTGGAGGTTGTGTTATTGGGAAGTTAGTGGTGGTGATGACGATGTGGTTCTGGTGGTTGTGTTATTGGGAGGTTAGTGGAGGTGATGAGGATGTGGTTCTGGTGGTTGTGTTATTGGGAGGTTAGTGGAGGTGATGTGAATGTGTTAATGGAGGTTGTGTGATTGGGAGGTTAATGGAGGTTATGAGGATGTGTTTCTGGAGATTGTGTTATTGGGAAGTTAGTGGAGGTGATGAGGATGTGTTTCTGGAGGTTGTGTTATTGGGAAGTTAGTGGTGGTGATGACGATGTGGTTCTGGTGGTTGTGTTATTGGGAAGTTAGTGGAGGTGATGTGAATGTGTTAATGGAGGTTGTGTTATTGGGAAGTTAGTGGAGGTGATGAGGATGTGTTTCTGGAGGTTCTGTTATTGTGAAGTTAGTGGAGGTGATCTGAATGTGTTAATGGAGGTTGTGTGATTGGGAGGTTAATGGAGGTTATGAGGATGTGTTTCTGGAGATTGTGTTATTGGGAAGTTAGTGGAGGTGATGAGGATGTGTTTCTGGAGGTTGTGTTATTGGGAAGTTAGTGGAGGTGATGAGGATGTGTTTCTGGAGGTTGTGTTATTGGGAAGTTAGTGGAGGTGATGAGGATGTGTTTCTGGAGGTTGTGTTATTGGGAAGTTAGTGGAGGTGATGTGGATGGGTTTCTGAAGGTTGTGTTATTGGGAAGTTAGTGGAGGTGATGTGGATGGGTTTCTGAAGGTTGTGTTATTGGGAAGTTAGTGGTGTTGATGAGGATGTGTTTCTGGAGGTTGTGTTATTGGGAAGTTAGTGGAGGTGATGAGGATGTGTTTCTGGAGGTTGTGTTATTGGGAAGTTAGTGGAGGTGATGAGGATGTGTTTCTGGAGGTTGTGTTATTGGGAAGTTAGTGGAGGTGATGAGGATGTGTTTCTGGAGGTTGTGTTATTGTGAAGTTAGTGGAGGTGATGAGGATGTGTTTCTGGAGGTTGTGTTATTGGGAAGTTAGTGGAGGTGATGAGGACGTGTTTCTGGATGTTGTTTTATTGGGAAGTTATTGGAGGTGATGAGGACGTGTTTCTGCAGGTTGTGTTATTGGGAAGTTAGTGGAGGTGATGAGGACGTGTTTCTGAAGGTTGAATTATTGGGAAGCTAGTGGAGGTGAAGTGGTTCGATTTCTGGTGGTTCTGTAATTGAGGAGTTAGTGGAGTTGATGAGGATGTGTTTCTGGAGTTGGTGGTATTGGGAAGTTAGTGGAGGTGATGAGGATGTGTTTCTGGAGATTGTGTTATTGGGAGGTTAGTGGAGGCGATGAGGATGTGTTTCTGGAGGTTGTGTTATTGGGAAGTTAGTGGAGGTGATGAGGATGTGTTTCTGGAGGTTGCGTTATTGAGGAGTTAGTGGGGGTGATGAGGATGTGTTTCTGGTGGTTGTGTTATTGGGAAGTTAGTGGAGGTGAAGTGGTTCGATTTCTGGTGGTTCTGTAATTGAGGAGTTAGTGGAGTTGATGAGGATGTGTTTCTGGAGTTGGTGGTATTGGGAAGTTAGTGGAGGTGATGAGGATGTGTTTCTGGAGATTGTGTGATTGGGAGGTTAATGGAGGTGATGAGGATGTGTTTCTGGAGGTTGTGTTATTGGGGAGTTAGTGGAGGTGATGAGGATGTGTTTCTGGAGGTTGTGATATTGGGAAGTTAGTGGAGGTGATGTGGATGGGTTTCTGAAGGTTGTGTTATTGGGAAGTTAGTGGTGTTGATGAGGATGTGTTTCTGGAGGTTGTGTTATTGGGAAGTTAGTGGAGGTGATGAGGATGTGTTTCTGGAGGTTGTGTTATTGGGAAGTTAGTGGAGGTGATGAGGATGTGTTTCTGGAGGTTGTGTTATTGGGAAGTTAGTGGAGGTGATGAGGATGTGTTTCTGGAGGTTGTGTTATTGTGAAGTTAGTGGAGGTGATGAGGATGTGTTTCTGGAGGTTGTGTTATTGGGAAGTTAGTGGAGGTGATGAGGACGTGTTTCTGGATGTTGTTTTATTGGGAAGTTATTGGAGGTGATGAGGACGTGTTTCTGCAGGTTGTGTTATTGGGAAGTTAGTGGAGGTGAAGTGGTTCGATTTCTGGTGGTTCTGTAATTGAGGAGTTAGTGGAGTTGATGAGGATGTGTTTCTGGAGGTTGTGTTATTGGGAAGTTAGTGGAGGTGATGAGGATGTGTTTCTGGAGATTGTGTTATTGGGAGGTTAGTGGAGGCGATGAGGATGTGTTTCTGGAGGTTGTGTTATTGGGAAGTTAGTGGAGGTGATGAGGATGTGTTTCTGGAGGTTGCGTTATTGAGGAGTTAGTGGGGGTGATGAGGATGTGTTTCTGGTGGTTATGTTATTGGGAAGTTAATGGAGGTGAAGTGGTTCGATTTCTGGTGGTTCTGTAATTGAGAAGTTAGTGGAGTTGATGAGGATGTGTTTCTGGAGTTGGTGGTATTGGGAAGTTAGTGGAGGTGATGAGGATGTGTTTCTGGAGATTGTGTGATTGGGAGGTTAATGGAGGTGATGAGGATGTGTTTCTGGAGGTTGTGTTATTGGGAAGTTAGTGGAGGTGATGAGGATGTGCTTCTGGAGGTTGTGTTATTGGGAAGTTAGTGGAGGTGATGTGAACATGTTCCTGGAGGTTGTGTTATTGTGAAGTTAGTGTAGATGATGAGGATGTCTTTCTGGAGGTTGTGTGATTGGGAAGTTAGTGGAGGTGATGAGGATGTGTTTCTGGAGGTTGTGTTATTGGGAAGATAGTGGAGGTGGTGAGGATGTGGTTCTAGTGGTTGTGTTATTGGGAACTCAGTGGAGTTGATGAGGATGTGTTTCTGGAGGTTGTGTTATTGGGAAGTTAGTGGAGGTGATGAGTACGTGTTTCTGGAGGTTGTGTTATTGGGAAGTTAATGGAGGTGATGAGGACGTGTTTCTGGAGGTTGTTTTATTGGGAAGTTATTGGAGGTGATGAGGACGTGTTTCTGGAGGTTGAATTATTGGGAAGCTAGTGGAGGTGAAGTGGTTCGATTTCTGGTGGTTCAGTAATTGAGGAGTTGGTGGAGTTGATGAGGATGTGTTTCTGGAGTTGGTGTTATTGGGAAGTTAGTGGAGGGGATCAGGATGGGTTTCTGGGGTTTGGGTCATTAGGAAGATGGTGGATGTGATGAGAATGGATATCTCGAGGTTTTGTTATTGGGGAGTTAATGGAGGTGATGTGGATGTGTTTCTGGAGGTTGTGTTATTGTGAAGTTAGTGGTGGTGATGAGGATGTGGTTCTGGTGGTTGTGTTATTGGGAAGTTATTGGAGGTGATGAGGACGTGTTTCTGTAGATTGTGTTATTGGGACGTTAGCGGAGGCGATGAGGATGTGTTTCTGGAGGTTGTGTTATTGGGAAGTTAGTGGACGTGATGAGGATGTGTTTCTGGAAGTTATATTATTGGGGTTAGTTGGGTTGATGAGGATGTCTTTCTGGAGGTTGTGTTATTGCGAAGTTAGTGGAGGTGATGAGGATGTGCTTCTGGAGGTTGTGTTATTGGGAAGTTAGTGGAGGTGATGAGGATGTGTTTCTGGAGGTTGTGTTATTGGAAAGTTAGTGGAGGTGATGAGGTAGTGTTTCTGGAGGTTGTGTTATTGGGAAGTTAGTGGAGGTAATGTGGACGGGTTTGTGTAGGTTGTGTTATTGGGAAGTTAGTGGAGGTGATGTGGATGTGGTTCTGGTGGTTGTGTTATTGGGAAGTTAGTGGAGGTGATGAGGATGTGTTTCTGGAGGTTGTGTTATTGGGAAGTTAGTGGAGGTGATGTGTTTCTGCAGGCTTGTTATAGGGAAGTTAGTGGAGGTGATGAGGATGTGTTTCTGGAGGTTGTGTTATTGGGAAGTTAGTGGAGGTGATGAGGATGTGTATCTGGAGGTTGTGTTCTTGAGGAGTTAGTGGAGGTGATGAGGATGTGTTTCTGGAGGTTGTGTTATTGGGAAGTTAGTGGAGGTGATGAGGATGTGTATCTGGAGGGTGTGTTATTGGGAGGTTAATGGAGGTGATGAGGATGTGTATCCGGAGGGTGTGTTCTTGAGGAGTTAGTGGAGGTGATGAGGATGTGTTTCTGGTGTTTGTGTTATTGGGAGGTTAGTGGAGGTGATGAGGATGTGTTTCTGGAGGTTGTGTTATTGGAAAGTTAGTGGAGGTGATGAGGTTGTGTTTCTGGAGGTTGTGTTATTGGGAAGTTAGTGGAGGTAATGTGGACGGGTTTGTGTAGGTTGTGTTATTGGGAAGTTAGTGGAGGTGATGTGGATGTGGTTCTGGTGGTTGTGTTATTGAGGGGTTAGTGGAGGTGATGAGGATGTGTTTCTGGATGTTTTGTTATTGGGACGTTAGTGGAGGTGATGAGGATGTGTTTCTGGAGGTTATGTTATTGGGAAGTTAGTGCAAGTGATGAGGACGTGTTTCTGGAGGTTAAGTTATTGGGAAGTTAGTGGAGGTGATGAGGATGTGTTTCTGGAGATTGAATTATTGGGATGTTAGTGGAGGTGATGTGGATGTGTTTCTGTAGGTTGTGTTATTGGGAAGTTAGTGGAGGTGATGAGGACGTGTTTCTGGAGGTTGAATTATTGGGAAGCTATTGGAGGTGAAGTGGTTCGATTTCTGGTGGTTCTGTAATTGAGGAGTTAGTGGATTGATGACGATGTGTTTCTGGAGTTGGTGTTATTGGTAAGTTAGTGGAGGTGATGAGGATGTGTTTCTGGAGGTTGTTATATTGGGAAGTTAGTGGAGGTGATGAGGATGTGTTTCTGGAGGTTGTGTTATTGGGAAGTTAGTGGCGGTGATGAGGATGTGTTTCTGCAGGTTGTGTTATTGGGAAGTAAGTGGAGTTGATGAGGATGTGTTCCTGCAGGTTGTGTTATTGGGAAGTTAGTGGAGGTGATGAGGATGTGTTTCTGGAGTTGCTGTTATTGGGAGTTAGTGGAGTTGATGAGGATGTGTTCCTGCAGGTTGTGTTATTGGGAGGTTCGTGGAGGAAATGTGGATGTGTTTCTGGAGTTGGTGTTAATGGGAAGTTAGTGAAGGGGATCAGGGTGGGTTTCTCGGGTTTGGGTCATTAGGAAGATGGTGGATGTGATGAGAATGGATTTCTCAAGATTTTGTTATTGGGGAGTTAATGGAGGTGATGTGGATGTGTTTCTGGAGTTTGTGTTATTGGTAAGCTAGTGGAGGTGATGAGGACGTGTTTCTGGAGGTTGAATTATTGGGAAGCTAGTGGAGGTGAAGTGGTACGATTTCTGGTGGTTCTGTAATTGAGGAGTTAGCGGAGTTGATGAGGATGTGTTTCTGGAGTTGGTGTTATTGGGGAGTTAGTGGAGGTGATGAGGATGTGTTTCTGGAGGTTGTGTCATTGGGAAGTTAGTGGAGGTGATGTGAATGTGTTTCTGGAGGTTGTGTTATTGGGAAGTTAGTGGTGGTGATGAGGATGTGTTTCTGGAGGTTGTGTTATTGGGAAGTTAGTGGAGGTGATGAGGATGTGTTTCTGGAGGTTGTGTTATTGGGAAGTTAGTGGAGGTGATGTGGATGTGGTTCTGGTGGTTGTGTTATTGGGAAGTTAGTGGAGGAGATGTGGATGGGTATCTGAAGGTTCTATTATTGGGAAGATAGTGGAGCTGATGTGTTTCTGCAGGCTGTGTTATAGGGAAGTTAGTGAAGGTGATGGCGATGTGTTTCTGGAGGTTGTGTTATTGGGAAGTTAGTGGAGGTGATGAGGATGTGTATCTGGAGGTTGTTTTATTGGGAAGTTATTGGAGGTGATGAGGAAGTGTTTCTGGAGGTTGTGTTATTGGGAAGTTAGTGGAGGTGATGAGGATGTGGTTCTGGTGGTTGTGTTATTGGGAAGTTAGTGGAGGTGATGAGGATGTGGTTCTGGTGGTTGTGTTATTGGGAAGTTAGTGGAGGTGATGAGGATGTGTTTCTGGAGGTTGTGTTATTGGGAAGTTATTGGAGGTGATGAGGACATGTTTCTGGAGGTTGTGTTATTGGGAAGTTAGTGGAGGTGATGAGGACGTGTTTCTGGAGGTTGAATTATTGGGAAGTTAGTGGAGGTGATGAGGACATGTTTCTGGAGGTTGTTTTATTGGGAAGTTAGTGGAGGTGATGAGGATGTGTTTCTGGAGGTTGTATTATTGGGAAGTTAGTGGAGGTGATGAGGATGTGTTTCTGGAGGGTGTGTTATTGGGAAGTTAATGGAGGTGATGTGGACGGGTTTGTGTAGGTTGTGTTATTGGGAAGTTAGTGGAGGTGATGTGGATGTGGTTCTGGTGGTTGTGTTATTGAGGGGTTAGTGGAGGTGATGAGGATGTGTTTCTGGATGTTTTGTTATTGGGACGTTAGTGGAGGTGATGAGGATGTGTTTCTGGAGGTTATGTTATTGGGAAGTTAGTGCAAGTGATGAGGACGTGTTTCTGGAGGTTAAGTTATTGGGAAGTTAGTGGAGGTGATGAGGATGTGTTTCTGGAGATTGAATTATTGGGATGTTAGTGGAGGTGATGTGGATGTGTTTCTGTAGGTTGTGTTATTGGGAAGTTAGTGGAGGTGATGAGGACGTGTTTCTGGAGGTTGAATTATTGGGAAGCTATTGGAGGTGAAGTGGTTCGATTTCTGGTGGTTCTGTAATTGAGGAGTTAGTGGATTGATGACGATGTGTTTCTGGAGTTGGTGTTATTGGTAAGTTAGTGGAGGTGATGAGGATGTGTTTCTGGAGGTTGTTATATTGGGAAGTTAGTGGAGGTGATGAGGATGTGTTTCTGGAGGTTGTGTTATTGGGAAGTTAGTGGCGGTGATGAGGATGTGTTTCTGCAGGTTGTGTTATTGGGAAGTAAGTGGAGTTGATGAGGATGTGTTCCTGCAGGTTGTGTTATTGGGAAGTTAGTGGAGGTGATGAGGATGTGTTTCTGGAGTTGCTGTTATTGGGAGTTAGTGGAGTTGATGAGGATGTGTTCCTGCAGGTTGTGTTATTGGGAGGTTCGTGGAGGAAATGTGGATGTGTTTCTGGAGTTGGTGTTAATGGGAAGTTAGTGAAGGGGATCAGGGTGGGTTTCTCGGGTTTGGGTCATTAGGAAGATGGTGGATGTGATGAGAATGGATTTCTCAAGATTTTGTTATTGGGGAGTTAATGGAGGTGATGTGGATGTGTTTCTGGAGTTTGTGTTATTGGTAAGCTAGTGGAGGTGATGAGGACGTGTTTCTGGAGGTTGAATTATTGGGAAGCTAGTGGAGGTGAAGTGGTACGATTTCTGGTGGTTCTGTAATTGAGGAGTTAGCGGAGTTGATGAGGATGTGTTTCTGGAGTTGGTGTTATTGGGGAGTTAGTGGAGGTGATGAGGATGTGTTTCTGGAGGTTGTGTCATTGGGAAGTTAGTGGAGGTGATGTGAATGTGTTTCTGGAGGTTGTGTTATTGGGAAGTTAGTGGTGGTGATGAGGATGTGTTTCTGGAGGTTGTGTTATTGGGAAGTTAGTGGAGGTGATGAGGATGTGTTTCTGGAGGTTGTGTTATTGGGAAGTTAGTGGAGGTGATGTGGATGTGGTTCTGGTGGTTGTGTTATTGGGAAGTTAGTGGAGGAGATGTGGATGGGTATCTGAAGGTTCTATTATTGGGAAGATAGTGGAGCTGATGTGTTTCTGCAGGCTGTGTTATAGGGAAGTTAGTGAAGGTGATGGCGATGTGTTTCTGGAGGTTGTGTTATTGGGAAGTTAGTGGAGGTGATGAGGATGTGTATCTGGAGGTTGTTTTATTGGGAAGTTATTGGAGGTGATGAGGAAGTGTTTCTGGAGGTTGTGTTATTGGGAAGTTAGTGGAGGTGATGAGGATGTGGTTCTGGTGGTTGTGTTATTGGGAAGTTAGTGGAGGTGATGAGGATGTGGTTCTGGTGGTTGTGTTATTGGGAAGTTAGTGGAGGTGATGAGGATGTGTTTCTGGAGGTTGTGTTATTGGGAAGTTATTGGAGGTGATGAGGACATGTTTCTGGAGGTTGTGTTATTGGGAAGTTAGTGGAGGTGATGAGGACGTGTTTCTGGAGGTTGAATTATTGGGAAGTTAGTGGAGGTGATGAGGACATGTTTCTGGAGGTTGTTTTATTGGGAAGTTAGTGGAGGTGATGAGGATGTGTTTCTGGAGGTTGTATTATTGGGAAGTTAGTGGAGGTGATGAGGATGTGTTTCTGGAGGTTGTGTTATTGGGAAGTTAATGGAGGTGATGTGGATGTATTTCTGGAGGTTGTGTTATTGTGAAGTTAGTGGAGGTGATGAGGATGTGGTTCTGGTGGTTGTGTTATTGGGAAGTTAGTGGAGGAGATGTGGATGGGTATCTGAAGGTTCTATTATTGGGAAGATAGTGGAGCTGATGTGTTTCTGCAGGCTGTGTTATAGGGAAGTTAGTGAAGGTGATGGCGATGTGTTTCTGGAGGTTGTGTTATTGGGAAGTTAGTGGAGGTGATGAGGATGTGGTTCTGGTGGTTGTGTTATTGGGAAGTTAGTGGAGGTAATGTGGACGGGTTTGTGTAGGTTGTGTTATTGGGAAGTTAGTGGAGGTGATGTGGATGTGGTTCTGGTGGTTGTGTTATTGGGAAGTTAGTGGAGGTGATGAGGATGTGTTTCTGGAGGTTGTGTTATTGGGAAGTTAGTGGAGGTGATGTGTTTCTGCAGGCTTGTTATAGGGAAGTTAGTGGAGGTGATGAGGATGTGTTTCTGGAGGTTGTGTTATTGGGAAGTTAGTGGAGGTGATGAGGATGTGTATCTGGAGGTTGTGTTCTTGAGGAGTTAGTGGAGGTGATGAGGATGTGTTTCTGGAGGTTGTGTTATTGGGAAGTTAGTGGAGGTGATGAGGATGTGTATCTGGAGGGTGTGTTATTGGGAGGTTAATGGAGGTGATGAGGATGTGTATCCGGAGGGTGTGTTCTTGAGGAGTTAGTGGAGGTGATGAGGATGTGTTTCTGGTGTTTGTGTTATTGGGAGGTTAGTGGAGGTGATGAGGATGTGTTTCTGGAGGTTGTGTTATTGGAAAGTTAGTGGAGGTGATGAGGTTGTGTTTCTGGAGGTTGTGTTATTGGGAAGTTAGTGGAGGTAATGTGGACGGGTTTGTGTAGGTTGTGTTATTGGGAAGTTAGTGGAGGTGATGTGGATGTGGTTCTGGTGGTTGTGTTATTGAGGGGTTAGTGGAGGTGATGAGGATGTGTTTCTGGATGTTTTGTTATTGGGACGTTAGTGGAGGTGATGAGGATGTGTTTCTGGAGGTTATGTTATTGGGAAGTTAGTGCAAGTGATGAGGACGTGTTTCTGGAGGTTAAGTTATTGGGAAGTTAGTGGAGGTGATGAGGATGTGTTTCTGGAGATTGAATTATTGGGATGTTAGTGGAGGTGATGTGGATGTGTTTCTGTAGGTTGTGTTATTGGGAAGTTAGTGGAGGTGATGAGGACGTGTTTCTGGAGGTTGAATTATTGGGAAGCTATTGGAGGTGAAGTGGTTCGATTTCTGGTGGTTCTGTAATTGAGGAGTTAGTGGATTGATGACGATGTGTTTCTGGAGTTGGTGTTATTGGTAAGTTAGTGGAGGTGATGAGGATGTGTTTCTGGAGGTTGTTATATTGGGAAGTTAGTGGAGGTGATGAGGATGTGTTTCTGGAGGTTGTGTTATTGGGAAGTTAGTGGAGGTGATGAGGATGTGTTTCTGCAGGTTGTGTTATTGGGAAGTAAGTGGAGTTGATGAGGATGTGTTCCTGCAGGTTGTGTTATTGGGAAGTTAGTGGAGGTGATGAGGATGTGTTTCTGGAGTTGCTGTTATTGGGAGTTAGTGGAGTTGATGAGGATGTGTTCCTGCAGGTTGTGTTATTGGGAGGTTCGTGGAGGAAATGTGGATGTGTTTCTGGAGTTGGTGTTAATGGGAAGTTAGTGAAGGGGATCAGGGTGGGTTTCTCGGGTTTGCGTCATTAGGAAGATGGTGGATGTGATGAGAATGGATTTCTCAAGATTTTGTTTTGGGGAGTTAATGGAGGTGATGTGGATGTGTTTCTGGAGTTTGTGTTATTGGTAAGCTAGTGGAGGTGATGAGGACGTGTTTCTGGAGGTTGAATTATTGGGAAGCTAGTGGAGGTGAAGTGGTACGATTTCTGGTGGTTCTGTAATTGAGGAGTTAGCGGAGTTGATGAGGATGTGTTTCTGGAGTTGGTGTTATTGGGGAGTTAGTGGAGGTGATGAGGATGTGTTTCTGGAGGTTGTGTCATTGGGAAGTTAGTGGAGGTGATGTGAATGTGTTTCTGGAGGTTGTGTTATTGGGAAGTTAGTGGTGGTGATGAGGATGTGTTTCTGGAGGTTGTGTTATTGGGAAGTTAGTGGAGGTGATGAGGATGTGTTTCTGGAGGTTGTGTTATTGGGAAGTTAGTGGAGGTGATGTGGATGTGGTTCTGGTGGTTGTGTTATTGGGAAGTTAGTGGAGGAGATGTGGATGGGTATCTGAAGGTTCTATTATTGGGAAGATAGTGGAGCTGATGTGTTTCTGCAGGCTGTGTTATAGGGAAGTTAGTGAAGGTGATGGCGATGTGTTTCTGGAGGTTGTGTTATTGGGAAGTTAGTGGAGGTGATGAGGATGTGTATCTGGAGGTTGTTTTATTGGGAAGTTATTGGAGGTGATGAGGATGTGTTTCTGGAGGTTGTGTTATTGGGAAGTTAGTGGAGGTGATGAGGATGTGGTTCTGGTGGTTGTGTTATTGGGAAGTTAGTGGAGGTGATGAGGATGTGGTTCTGGTGGTTGTGTTATTGGGAAGTTAGTGGAGGTGATGAGGATGTGTTTCTGGAGGTTGTGTTATTGGGAAGTTATTGGAGGTGATGAGGACATGTTTCTGGAGGTTGTGTTATTGGGAAGTTAGTGGAGGTGATGAGGACGTGTTTCTGGAGGTTGAATTATTGGGAAGTTAGTGGAGGTGATGAGGACATGTTTCTGGAGGTTGTTTTATTGGGAAGTTAGTGGAGGTGATGAGGATGTGTTTCTGGAGGTTGTATTATTGGGAAGTTAGTGGAGGTGATGAGGATGTGTTTCTGGAGGTTGTGTTATTGGGAAGTTAATGGAGGTGATGTGGATGTATTTCTGGAGGTTGTGTTATTGTGAAGTTAGTGGAGGTGATGAGGATGTGGTTCTGGTGGTTGTGTTATTGGGAAGTTAGTGGAGGAGATGTGGATGGGTATCTGAAGGTTCTATTATTGGGAAGATAGTGGAGCTGATGTGTTTCTGCAGGCTGTGTTATAGGGAAGTTAGTGAAGGTGATGGCGATGTGTTTCTGGAGGTTGTGTTATTGGGAAGTTAGTGGAGGTGATGAGGATGTGGTTCTGGTGGTTGTGTTATTGGGAAGTTAGTGGAGGTAATGTGGACGGGTTTGTGTAGGTTGTGTTATTGGGAAGTTAGTGGAGGTGATGTGGATGTGGTTCTGGTGGTTGTGTTATTGGGAAGTTAGTGGAGGTGATGAGGATGTGTTTCTGGAGGTTGTGTTATTGGGAAGTTAGTGGAGGTGATGTGTTTCTGCAGGCTTGTTATAGGGAAGTTAGTGGAGGTGATGAGGATGTGTTTCTGGAGGTTGTGTTATTGGGAAGTTAGTGGAGGTGATGAGGATGTGTATCTGGAGGTTGTGTTCTTGAGGAGTTAGTGGAGGTGATGAGGATGTGTTTCTGGAGGTTGTGTTATTGGGAAGTTAGTGGAGGTGATGAGGATGTGTATCTGGAGGGTGTGTTATTGGGAGGTTAATGGAGGTGATGAGGATGTGTATCCGGAGGGTGTGTTCTTGAGGAGTTAGTGGAGGTGATGAGGATGTGTTTCTGGTGTTTGTGTTATTGGGAGGTTAGTGGAGGTGATGAGGATGTGTTTCTGGAGGTTGTGTTATTGGAAAGTTAGTGGAGGTGATGAGGTTGTGTTTCTGGAGGTTGTGTTATTGGGAAGTTAGTGGAGGTAATGTGGACGGGTTTGTGTAGGTTGTGTTATTGGGAAGTTAGTGGAGGTGATGTGGATGTGGTTCTGGTGGTTGTGTTATTGAGGGGTTAGTGGAGGTGATGAGGATGTGTTTCTGGATGTTTTGTTATTGGGACGTTAGTGGAGGTGATGAGGATGTGTTTCTGGAGGTTATGTTATTGGGAAGTTAGTGCAAGTGATGAGGACGTGTTTCTGGAGGTTAAGTTATTGGGAAGTTAGTGGAGGTGATGAGGATGTGTTTCTGGAGATTGAATTATTGGGATGTTAGTGGAGGTGATGTGGATGTGTTTCTGTAGGTTGTGTTATTGGGAAGTTAGTGGAGGTGATGAGGACGTGTTTCTGGAGGTTGAATTATTGGGAAGCTATTGGAGGTGAAGTGGTTCGATTTCTGGTGGTTCTGTAATTGAGGAGTTAGTGGATTGATGACGATGTGTTTCTGGAGTTGGTGTTATTGGTAAGTTAGTGGAGGTGATGAGGATGTGTTTCTGGAGGTTGTTATATTGGGAAGTTAGTGGAGGTGATGAGGATGTGTTTCTGGAGGTTGTGTTATTGGGAAGTTAGTGGAGGTGATGAGGATGTGTTTCTGCAGGTTGTGTTATTGGGAAGTAAGTGGAGTTGATGAGGATGTGTTCCTGCAGGTTGTGTTATTGGGAAGTTAGTGGAGGTGATGAGGATGTGTTTCTGGAGTTGCTGTTATTGGGAGTTAGTGGAGTTGATGAGGATGTGTTCCTGCAGGTTGTGTTATTGGGAGGTCCGTGGAGGAAATGTGGATGTGTTTCTGGAGTTGGTGTTAATGGGAAGTTAGTGAAGGGGATCAGGGTGGGTTTCTCGGGTTTGGGTCATTAGGAAGATGGTGGATGTGATGAGAATGGATTTCTCAAGATTTTGTTATTGGGGAGTTAATGGAGGTGATGTGGATGTGTTTCTGGAGTTTGTGTTATTGGTAAGCTAGTGGAGGTGATGAGGACGTGTTTCTGGAGGTTGAATTATTGGGAAGCTAGTGGAGGTGAAGTGGTACGATTTCTGGTGGTTCTGTAATTGAGGAGTTAGCGGAGTTGATGAGGATGTGTTTCTGGAGTTGGTGTTATTGGGGAGTTAGTGGAGGTGATGAGGATGTGTTTCTGGAGGTTGTGTCATTGGGAAGTTAGTGGAGGTGATGTGAATGTGTTTCTGGAGGTTGTGTTATTGGGAAGTTAGTGGTGGTGATGAGGATGTGTTTCTGGAGGTTGTGTTATTGGGAAGTTAGTGGAGGTGATGAGGATGTGTTTCTGGAGGTTGTGTTATTGGGAAGTTAGTGGAGGTGATGTGGATGTGGTTCTGGTGGTTGTGTTATTGGGAAGTTAGTGGAGGAGATGTGGATGGGTATCTGAAGGTTCTATTATTGGGAAGATAGTGGAGCTGATGTGTTTCTGCAGGCTGTGTTATAGGGAAGTTAGTGAAGGTGATGGCGATGTGTTTCTGGAGGTTGTGTTATTGGGAAGTTAGTGGAGGTGATGAGGATGTGTATCTGGAGGTTGTTTTATTGGGAAGTTATTGGAGGTGATGAGGATGTGTTTCTGGAGGTTGTGTTATTGGGAAGTTAGTGGAGGTGATGAGGATGTGGTTCTGGTGGTTGTGTTATTGGGAAGTTAGTGGAGGTGATGAGGATGTGGTTCTGGTGGTTGTGTTATTGGGAAGTTAGTGGAGGTGATGAGGATGTGTTTCTGGAGGTTGTGTTATTGGGAAGTTATTGGAGGTGATGAGGACATGTTTCTGGAGGTTGTGTTATTGGGAAGTTAGTGGAGGTGATGAGGACGTGTTTCTGGAGGTTGAATTATTGGGAAGTTAGTGGAGGTGATGAGGACATGTTTCTGGAGGTTGTTTTATTGGGAAGTTAGTGGAGGTGATGAGGATGTGTTTCTGGAGGTTGTATTATTGGGAAGTTAGCGGAGGTGATGAGGATGTGTTTCTGGAGGTTGTGTTATTGGGAAGTTAATGGAGGTGATGTGGATGTATTTCTGGAGGTTGTGTTATTGTGAAGTTAGTGGAGGTGATGAGGATGTGGTTCTGGTGGTTGTGTTATTGGGAAGTTAGTGGAGGAGATGTGGATGGGTATCTGAAGGTTCTATTATTGGGAAGATAGTGGAGCTGATGTGTTTCTGCAGGCTGTGTTATAGGGAAGTTAGTGAAGGTGATGGCGATGTGTTTCTGGAGGTTGTGTTATTGGGAAGTTAGTGGAGGTGATGAGGATGTGGTTCTGGTGGTTGTGTTATTGGGAAGTTAGTGGAGGTGATGAGGATGTGTTTCTGGAGGTTGTGTTATTGGGAAGTTATTGGAGGTGATGAGGACGTGTTTCTGGAGGTTGTGTTATTGGGAAGTTAGTGGAGGTGATGAGGATGTGTTTCTGGAGGTTGTATTATTGGGAAGTTAGTGGAGGTGATGAGGACGTGTTTCTGGAGGTTGAATTATTGGGAAGCTAGTGGAGGTGAAGTGGTTCGATTTCTGGTGGTTCTGTAATTGAGGAGTTAGTGGAGTTGATGAGGATGTGTTCCTGCAGGTTGTGTTATTGGGAGGTTAGTGGAGGAAATGTGGATGTGTTTCTGGAGTTGGTGTTATGGGAAAGTTAGTGGAGGGGATCAGGATGGGTTTCTGGGGTTTGGGTCATTAGGAAGATGGTGGATGTGATTTCTCGAGATTTTGTTATTGGGGAGTAAATGGAGGTGATGTGGATGTGTTTCTGGAGGTTGTGTTATTGGGAAGTTAGTGGAGGTGATGAGGACGTGTTTCTGGAGGTTGTGTTATTGTAAGTTATTGGAGGTAATGTGGATGTGTTTCTGGAGGGTGTGTTATTGGGAAGTTAGTGAAGGTGATGTGGATGTGTTTCTGGAGGGTGTGTTATTGTGAAGTTAGTGGTGGTGATGAGGATGTGGTTCTGGTGGTTGTGTTATTGGGAAGTTAGTGCTGGTTATGAGGATGTGTTTCTGGAGATTGTGTTATTGGGAGGTTAGTGGAGGCGATGAGTACGTGTTTCTGGAGGTTGTGTTATTGGGAAGTTAGTGGAGGTGATGAGGATGTGTTTCTGGAGGTTGTGTTATTGGGAAGTTAGTGGAGGTGATGAGGATGTGTTTCAGGAGGTTGTGTTATTGTGAAGTTAGTGGAGGTGATGAGGATGTGTTTCTGGAGGTTGTGTTATTGGGAAGTTAGTGGAGGTGATGAGGATGTGTTTCTGGAGGTTGTGTTGTTGGGAAGTTAGTGGAGGTGATGAGGATGTGTTTCTGGAGTTGGTGTTATTGGGAAGTTAGTGGAGGTGATGAGGATGTGTTCCTGCAGGTTTGTGTTATTGGGAGGTTAGTGGAGGAAATGTGGATGTGTTTCTGGAGTTGGTGTTATTGGGAAGATGGTCGAGGTGATGTGGATGTGATTCTGGAGGTTGTGTTATAGGGAAGATGGTGGAGGTGATGAGGATGTGGTTCTGGTGGTTGTGTTATTGGGAAGTTAGTGGAGGTGATGTGGATGTGTTTCTGGAGGTTGTGTTATTGGGCGGTTAATGGAGGTGATGTGGATGTGCTTCTGGAGGTTGTGTCATTGGGAAGTTAGTGGTGGTGATGACAATGTGGTTCTGGTGGTTGTGTTATTGGGAAGTTAGTGGAGGTGATGTGAATGTGTTAATGGAGGTTGTGTGATTGGGAGGTTAATGGAGGTTATGAGGATGTGTTTCTGCAGGTTGTGTTATTGGGACATTAGTGGAGGTGATGAGGACGTGTTTCTGGAGGTTGTGTTATTGGGAAGTTAGTGGAGGTGATGAGGATGTGTTTCTGGAGGTTGTGTTATAGGGAAGCTAGTGTAGGTGATGAGGATGTGTTTCTGGAGGTTGTGTTATTGGGAAGTTAGTGGAGGTGATGAGGATGTGTTTCTGGAGGTTGTGTTATTGGGGAGTTAGTGGAGGTGATGTGGATTGGTTTGTGTAGGTTGTGTTATTGGGAAGTTAGTGGAGGTGATGAGGATGTGTTTCTGGAGGTTGTGTTATTGGGAAGTTAGTGGAGGTGATGAGCATGTGTTTCTGGAGGTTGTGTTATTGGGAAGTTAGTGGAGGTGATAAGGATGTGTTTCTGGAGGTTGTGTTATTGGAAGGTTAGTGGAGGTGATGAGGTTGTGTTTCTGGAGGTTGTTTTATTGGGAAGTTAGTGGAGGTAATGTGAATGGGTTTGTGTAGGTTGTGTTATTGGGAAGTTAGTGGAGGTGATGTGGATGGGTTTCTGGAGGTTGTGTGATTGGGAAGTTAGTGGAGGTGATGAGGATGTGGTTCTGAGGTTTGGGTCATTAGGAAGATGGTGGATATGATGAGAATGGATTTCTCGAGATTTTGTTATTGGGGAGTTAATGGAGGTGATGTGGATGTGTTTCTGGAGGGTGTGTTATTGTGAAGTTAGTGATGGTGATGAAGATGTGGTTCTGGTGGTTGAGTTATTGGGAAGTTAGTGGAGGTGATGAGGATGTGTTTCTGGAGGTTGTGTTATTGGGAAGTTAGTGGAGGTGATGAGGATGCGGTTCTGGTGGTTGTGTTATTGGGAAGTTAGTGGAGGTGATGTGAATGTGTTAATGGAGGTTGTGTTATTGTGAAGTTAGTGGTGGTGATGACAATGTGTTTCTGGAGGTTGTGTTATTGGGAAGTTAGTGGATGTGATGCGGATGTGTTTCTGGAGGTTGTGTTATTGGGAAGTTAGTGGAGGCGATGAGGATGTGTTTCTGGAGGTTGTGTTATTGGGAAGTTAGTGGTGGTGATGCGGATGTGTTTCTGGGGGTTGTGTTATTGGGAAGTTAGTGGAGGTGATGAGGATGTGGTTCTGGTGGTTGTGTTATTGGGAAGTTAGTGGAGGTGATGCGGATGTGTTTCTGGGGGTTGTGTTATTGGGAAGTTAGTGGAGGTGATGAGGATGTGTTTCTGGAGGTTGTGTTATTGGGAAGTTAGTGGAGGTGATGAGGATGTGTTTCTGGAAGTTGTGTTATTGGGAAGTTAGTGGACGTGATGTGGATGTGTTTCTGGAGGTTGTGTTATTGGGGAGTTAGTGGAAGTGATTAGGATGTGTTTCTGGAGGTTGTGTTATTGGGGAGTTAGTGGAGGTGATGAGGATGTGATTCTGGAGGTTGTGTTATTGGGAAGTTAGTGGAGGTGTTGAGGATGTGTTTCTGGAGGTTATGTTATTGGGAAGTTAGTGGAGGTGATGAGGATGTGATTCTGGAGGTTATGTTATTGGGAAGTTAGTGGAGGTGATGTGGATGTGTTTCTGGCAGTTGCATTATTGAGGGGTTAGCGGAGGTGTTGAGGATGTGTTTCTGGATGTTTTTTTATTGGGAAGTTAGTGGAGGTGATGAGGATGTGTTTCATGAGGTTATGTTATTGGGACGTAGTGGACGTGATGCGTATGTGTTTCTGTAGGTTATGTTATTGGGAAGTTAGTGGAAGTGATGTGGATGTGTTTCTGGAGGTTGTGTTATTGGGGAGTTAGTGGAGTTGATGAGGATGTGGTTCTGGAGGTTGTGTTAGTGGGAAGTTAGTGGAGGTGATGAGGATGTGGTTCTGGTGGTTGTGTTATTGGGAAGTTAGTGGAGGTGATGAGGATGTGTATCTGGAGGTTGTGTTATTGGGGAGTTAGTGGAGGTGATGAGGATGTGTTTCTGGAGGTTGTGTTATTGGGGTTAGTTGGGTTGATGAGGATGTGTTTCTGGAGGTTGTATTATTGGGAAGTTAGTGGAGGTGATGAGGAAGTGGTTCTGGTGGTTGTGTTATTGGGAGGTTAGTGGTGGTGATGATGATGTGTTTATGGAGGTTGTGTTATTGGGAAGCTAGTGGAGGTGATGAGGATGTGTTTCTGGAGGTTATGTTATTGGGAGGTTAGTGGAGGTGATGAGGATGTGTTTCTGGAGGTTGTGTTATTGGGAAGTTAGTGGAGGTGATGAGGACGTGTTTCTGGAGGTTGTGTTATTGGGAAGATGGTGGAGGTGATGTGGATGGGTTTCTGGTGGTTGTGTTATTGGGAAGTTAGTGGAGGTGATGAGGATGTGTTTCTGGTGGTTGTGTTATTGGGAAGTTAGTGGAGGTGATGAGGATGTGTTTCTGGAGGTTGTGTTATTGGGAAGATGGTGGAGGTGATGTGGATGTGATTCTGGAGGTTGTGTTATTGGGAAGATGGTGGAGGTGATGAGGATGCGGTTCTGGTGGTTGTGTTATTGGGAAGTTAGTGGAGGTGATGTGAATGTGTTAATGGAGGTTGTGTGATTTGGAGGTTAATGAAGGTTATGTGAACATGTTTCTGGAGGTTGTGTTATTGGGAAGTTAGTGTAGGTGATGAGGATGTGTTTCTGGAGGTTGTGTTATAGGGAAGCTAGTGTAGGTGATGAGGATGTGTTTCTGGAGGTTGTGTTATTGGGAAGATGGTGGAGGTGATGAGGATGTGGTTCTGGTGGTTGTGTTATTGGGAAGATGGTGGAGGTGATGAGGATGTGGTTCTGGTGGTTGTATTATTGGGAAGTTAGTGGAGGTGATGTGGATGTGTTTCTGGAGGTTGTGTTATTGGGCGGTTAATGGAGGTGATGTGGATGTGCTTCTGGAGGTTGTGTCATTGGGAAGATAGTGGTGGTGATGACAATGTGGTTCTGGTGGTTGAGTTATTGGGAAGTTAGTGGAGGTGATGTGAATGTGTTAATGGAGGTTGTGTGATTGGAAGGTTAATGGAGGTTATGAGGATGTGTTTCTGCAGGTTGTGTTATTGGGACATTAGTGGAGGTGATGAGGACGTGTTTCTGGAGTTTGTGTTATTGGGAAGTTAGTGGAGGTGCTCAGGATGTGTTTCTGGAGGTTGCGTTATTAGGAAGTTAGTAGAGGTGATGAGGATGTGTTTCTGGAGGTTGTGTTATTGGGAAGTTAGTGGAGGTGTTGAGGATGTGTTTCTGGAGGTTGTGTTATTAGGAAGTTAGTAGAGGTGATGAGGATGTGTTTCTGGAGGTTGTGTTATTGGGACGTTAGTGGAGGTGATGAGGGCGAGTTTCTGGAGTTTGAGTTATTGGGAAGTTAATGGAGGTGATGTTGATGTATTTCTGGAGGTCGTGTTATTGTGAAGTTAGTGGAGGTGATGAGGATGTGGTTCTGGTGGTTGTGTTATTGGGAACTTAGTGGAGTTGATGAGGATGTGTTACTGGAGCTTGTGTTATTGGGAAGTTAGTGGAGGTGATGAGGACGTGTTTCTGGAGGTAGTGTTATGGGGAAGTTAGTGGAGGTGATGAGGACGTGTTTCTGGAGGTTGAATTATTGGGAAGCTAGTGGAGGTGATGAGGACGTGTTTCGGGAGGTTGTGTTATTGGGAAGTTAGTGGAGGTGATGGGGATGTGTTCCTGGAGGTTGTGTTATTGGGAAGCTAGTGGAGGTGATGTGGATGGGTTTCTGGAGGTTGTGTTATTGGGAAGTTAGTGGAGGTGATGAGGACGTGTTTCTGGAGATAGTGTTATGGGGAAGTTAGTGGAGGTGATGAGGACGTGTTTCTGGAGGTTGAATTATTGGGAAGCTAGTGGAGGTGATGAGGACGTGTTTCGGGAGGTTGTGTTATTGGGAAGTTAGTGGAGGTGATGGGGATGTGTTTCTGGAGGTTGTGTTATTGGGAAGTTAGTGGAGGTGATGAGGAAGTGTTTCTGGAGGTTGAATTATTGGGAAGCTAGTGGAGGTGATGAGGACGTGTTTCTGGAGGTTGAATTATTGGGAAGCTAGTGGAGGTGAAGTGGTTCGATTTCTGGTGGTTCTGTAATTCAGGAGTTAGTGGAGTTGATGAGGATGTGTTTCTGGAGTTGGTGTTATTGGTAAGTTACTGGAGTTGATGAGGATGTGTTCCTGCAAGTTGTGTTATTGGGAAGTTAGTGGAGTTGATGAGGATGTGTTCCTGCAGGTTGTGTTATTGGGAAGTTAGTGGAGGAAATGTGGATGTGTTTCTGGAGTTGGTGTTATTGGGAAGTTAGTGGAGGGGATCAGGATCGGTTTCTGGGGTTTGGGTCATTAGGAAGATGGTGGATGTGATGAGAATGGATTTCTCGAGATTTTGTTATTGGGGAGTTAATGGAGGTGATTTGGACGTGTTTCTGGAGTTTCTGTTATTGTGAAGTTAGTGGTGGTGATGACGATGTGGTTCTGGTGGTTGTGTTATTGGGAAGTTAGTGGAGGTGATGTGGATGTGTTAATGGAGGTTGTGTGATTGGGAAGTTAGTGGAGGTGATGAGGATGTGTTTCTGGAGGTTGTGTTATTGGGAAGTTAGTGGAGGTGATGAGGATGTGTTTCTGCAGGCTGTGTTATAGGGAAGTTAGTGGAGGTGATGAGGATGTGTTTCTGGAGGCTGTGTTATTGGGAAGTTAGTGGAGGTGATGAGGATGTGATTCTGGAGGCTGTGTTATAGGGAAGTTAGTGGAGGTGATGAGGATGTGTTTCTGCAGGTTGTGTTATTGGGAAGTTAGTGGAGGTGATGAGGATGTGATTCTGGAGGCTGTGTTATAGGGAAGTTAGTGGAGGTGATGAGGATGTGTTTCTGGAGGTTGTGTTATTGGGAAGTTAGTGGAGGTGATGAGGATGTGTTTCTGGAGGTTGTGTTATTGGGAAGTTAGTGGAGGTGATGTGAACATGTTTCTGGAGGTTGTGTTATTGGGAAGTTAGTGGAGGTGATGTGGATGGGTTTCTGGAGGTTGTGTGATTGGAAAGTTAGTGGAGGTGATGAGGATGTGTTTCTGGAGGTTGTGTTATTGTGAAGTTAGTGGTGGTGATGACGATGTGTTTCTGGTGGTTGTGTTATTGTGAAGTTAGTGGAGGTGATGAGGATGTGGTTCTGGTGGTTGTGTTATTGGGAAGTTAGTGGAGGTGATGAGGATGTGTTTCTGAAGGTTGTGTTATTGGGAAGTTAGTGGAGTTGATGAGGATGTGTTTCTGGAGGTTGTGTTATTGGGAAGTTAGTGGAGGTGATGAGGATGTGTTTCTGGAGGTTGTGTTATTGGGAAGTTAGTGGAGGTGATGAGGATGTGTTTCTGGTGGTTGTGTTATTGGGAGGTTAATGGAGGTGATGAGGATGTGTATCTGGAGGGTGTGTTCTTGAGGAGTTAGTGGAGGTGATGAGGATGTGTTTCTGGAGGTTGTGTTATTGGGATGTTAGTGGAGGTGATGAGGATGTGTTTCTGGAGGTTGTGTTATTGGGAAGTTAGTGGAGGTGATGTGGATGTGTTTCTGGAGGTTGTGTTATTGGGAAGTTAGTTGGGTTGATGTGGATGTGTTTCTGGAGGTTGTGTTCATGAGGAGTTAGTGGAGGTGATGAGGATGTGTTTCTGGTGGTTGTGTTATTGGGAGGTTAATGGAGGTGATGAGGATGTGTATCTGGAGGGTGTGTTCTTGAGGAGTTAGTGGAGGTGATGAGGATGTGTATCTGGTGGTTCTGTTATTGGGAGGTTAGTGGAGGTGATGAGGATGTGTTTCTGGAGGTTGTGTTATTGGGAAGTTAGTGGAGGTGTTGAGGATGTGTTTCTGGAGGTTATGTTATTGGGAAGTTAGTGGAGGTGATGAGGATGTGATTCTGGAGGTTATGTTATTGGGAAGTTAGTGGAGGTGATGTGGATGTGTTTCTGGCAGTTGCATTATTGAGGGGTTAGCGGAGGTGTTGAGGATGTGTTTCTGGATGTTTTTTTATTGGGAAGTTAGTGGAGGTGATGAGGATGTGTTTCATGAGGTTATGTTATTGGGACGTAGTGGACGTGATGCGTATGTGTTTCTGTAGGTTATGTTATTGGGAAGTTAGTGGAAGTTATGAGGACGTATTTCTGGAGGTTATGTTATTGGGAAGTTAGTGGACGTGATGTGGATGTGTTTCTGGAGGTTGTGTTATTGGGGAGTTAGTGGAGGTGATGAGGATGTGTTTCTGGAGGTTGTGTTAGTGGGAAGTTAGTGGAGGTGATGAGGATGTGGTTCTGGTGGTTGTGTTATTGGGAAGTTAGTGGAGGTGATGAGGATATGTTTCTGGAGGTTGTGTTATTGGGGAGTTAGTGGAGGTGATGTGGATGTGTTTCTGGAGGTTGTGTTATTGGGGAGTTAGTGGAGGTGATGTGGATGTGTTTCTGGAGGTTGTGTTATTGGGAAGCTAGTGGAGGTGATGAGGATGTGTTTCTGGAGGTTGTGTTACTGGGAAGTTAGTGGAGGTGATGTGGATGTGGTTCTGGTGGTTGTGTTCTTGAGGAGTTAGTGGAGGTGATGAGGATGTGTTTCTGGAGGTTGTGTTATTGGGAAGTTAGTGGAGGTGATGAGGATGTGTTTCTGGATGTTGTGTTATTGGGAAGTTAGTGGAGGTGATGAGGATGTGTTTCGGGAGGTTGTGTTATTGGGAAGTTAGTGGAGGTGATGAGGATGTGTTTCTGGAGGTTGTGTTATTGGGAAGTTAGTGGAGGTGATGTGGATGTGGTTCTGGTGGTTGTGTTCTTGAGGAGTTAGTGGAGGTGATGAGGATGTGTTTCTGGAGGTTGTGTTATTGGGAAGTTAGTGGAGGTGATGAGGATGTGTTTCTGGATGTTGTGTTATTGGGAAGTTAGTGGAGGTGATGAGGATGTGTTTCTGGAGGTTGTGTTATTGGGAAGTTAGTGGAGGTGATGAGGATGTGTTTCTGGATGTTGTGTTATTGGGAAGTTAGTGGAGGTGATGAGGATGTGTTTCTGGATGTTGTGTTATTGGGGAGTTAGTGGAAGTGATGAGGATGTGTTTATGGAGGTTGTGTTATTGGGGTTAGTTGGGTTGATGAGGATGTGTTTCTGGAGGTTGTGTTATTGGGAAGTTAGTGGAGGTGATGAGGATGTGTTTCTGGAGGTTGTGTTATTGGGAAGTTAGTGGAGGTGATGATGATGGGTTTCTGGAGGTTGTGTTATTGGGAAGTTAGTGGAGGTGATGAGGATGTGGTTCTGGTGGTTGTGTTATTGGGAAGCTAGTGGAGGTGATGAGGATGTGTTTCTGGAGGTTATGTTATTGGGAGGTTAGTGGAAGTGATGAGGACGTGTTTCTGGAGGTTATGTTATTGGGAAGTTAGTGGACGTGATGTGGATGGGTTTCTGGAGTTTGTGTTATTGGGAAGTTAGTGGAGTTGATGAGGATGTGTTTCTGGAGGTTGTGTTATTGGGAGGTTATTGAAGGTGATGAGGACATGTTTCTGGAGGTTGTTTTATTGGTAAGTTAGTGGAGGTGATGAGGACGTGTTTCTGGAGGTTGTGTTATTGGGAAGTTAGTGGAGGTGATGAGGACGTGTTTCTGGAGGTTGAATTATTGGGAAGCTAGTGGAGGTGAAGTGGTTCGAATTCTAGTGGTTCTGTAATTGAGGAGTTAGTGGACTTGATGAGGATGTGTTTCAGGAGGTTGTGTTATTGGGAAGTTATTGGAGGAAATGTGGATGTGTTTCTTGAGTTGGTGATATTGGGAAGTTAGTGGATGAAATGTGGATGTGTTTATGGAGTTGGTGTTATTGGGAAGTTAGTGGAGGGGATCAGGATGTGTTTCTGGGGTTTGGGTCATTAGGACATGGTGGATGTGATGAGAATGGATTTCTCGAGATTTTGTTATTGGGGAGTTAATGGAGGTGATGTGGATATGTTTCTGGAGGTTGTGTCATTGGGAAGTTAGTGGTGGTGATGACGTTGTGGTTCTGGTGGTTGTGTTATTGGGAAGTTAGTGGAGGTGATGAGGATGTGTTTCTGGAGGTTGTGTCATTGGGAAGTTAGTGGAGGTGATGAGGATGTGTTTCTGGAGGTTGTGTTATTGGGAAGTTAGTTGGGTTGATGAGGATGTGTTTCTGGAGGTTGTGTTATTGGGAAGCTAGTGGAGGTGATGTGGATGTGTTTCTGGCAGTTGCATTATTGAGGGGTTAGCGGAGGTGTTGAGGATGTGTTTCTGGATGTTTTGTTATTGGGAAGTTAGTGGAGGTGATGAGGATGTGTTTCATGAGGTTATTTTATTGGGACGTAGTGGACGTGATGCGTATGTGTTTCTGTAGGCTGTGTTATAGGGAAGTTAGCGGCGGTGATGAGGATGTGTTTCTGCAGGCTGTGTTATAGGGAAGTTAGCGGCGGTGATGAGGATGTGTTTCTGGAGGTTGTGTTATTGGGAAGTTAGTGGAAGTGATGAGGACGTGTTTCTGGAGGTTATGTTATTGGGAAGTTAGTGGAGGTGATGAGGACGTGTTTCTGGAGGTTGTGTTATTGGGAAGTTAGTGGACGTGATGTGGATGGGTTTCTGGAGGTTGTGTTATTGGGAGGTTATTGGAGGTGATGAGGACATGTTTCTGGAGGTTGTTTTATTGGGAAGTTAGTGGAGGTGATGAGGACGTGTTTCTGGAGGTTGTGTTATTGGGAAGTTAGTGGAGGTGATGAGGACGTGTTTCTGGAGGTTGAATTATTGGGAAGCTAGTGGAGGTGAAGTGGTTCGATTTCTGGTGGTTCTGTAATTGAGGAGTTAGTGGAGTTGATGAGGCTGTGTTTCTGGAGTTGGTGTTATTGGGAAGTTAGTGGAGTTGATGAGGATGTGTTTCTGGAGGTTGTGTTATTGGGAAGTTAGTGGAGGGGATCAGGATTGGTTTCTGGGGTTTGGGTCATTAGGAACATGGTGGATGTGATGAGAATGGATTTCTCGAGATTTTGTTATTGGGGAGGTAATGGAGGTGATGTGGATGTGTTTCTGGAGGTTGTGTTATTGGGAGGTTAGTGGAGGTGATGTGGATGTGTTTCTGGAGGTTGTGTCATTGGGAAGTTAGTGGTGGTGATGAGGACGTGTTTCTGGAGGTTGTGTTATTGGGAAGTTAGTGGAGTTGATGAGGATGTGTTTCTGGAGGTTGTGTTATTGGGAAGTTAGTGGAGGTGATGAGGATGTGTTTCTGGAGGTTGTGTCATTGGGAAGTTAGTGGAGGTGATGAGGATGTGTTTCTGCAGGTTGTGTTATTGGGAAGTTAGTGGAGGTGATGTGGATGTGTTTCTGGAGGTTGTGTTCTTGAGGAGTTAGTTGAGGTGATGCGGATGTGTTTCTGGAGGTTGTGTTATTGGGAAGTTAGTTGGGTTGATGAGGATGTGTTTCTGGGATTTGTGTTATTGGAAAGTAAGTGGAGGTGATGAGGATGTGTTTCTGGAGGTTGTGTTATTGGGAGGTTAGTGGAGGTGATGTGAATGTGTTTCTGGAGGTTGTGTTATTGGGAGGTTAGTGGAGGTGATGTGAATGTATTTCTGGAGTTTGTGTTATTGGGAAGTTAGTGGAGGTGATGAGGATGTGTTTTTGAAGGTTGTGTTATTGGGGAGTTAATGGAGGTGATGTGGATGTGTTTCTGGAGGTTGTGTTATTGGGCGGTTAATGGAGGTGATGAGGATGTGTTTCTGGAGGTTGTGTTATTGGGAAGTTAGTGGAGGTGATGTGGATGTGTTTCTGGAGGTTGTGTTATTGGGAGGTTAATGGAGGTGATGAGGATGTGGTTCTGGTGGTTGTGTTATTGGGAAGTTAATGGAGGTGATGAGGATGTGTTTCTGGTGGTTGTGTTATTGGGAAGTTAGTGGAGGTGATGTGGATGTGTTTCTGGAGGTTGTGTTATTGGGAAGTTAGTGGAGGTGATGAGGATGTGGTTCTGGAGGTTGTGTCATTGGGAAGTTAGTGGTGGTGATGACAATGTGGTTCTGGTGGTTGTGTTATTGGGAAGTTAGTGGAGGTGATGTGAATGTGTTAATGGAGGTTGTGTGATTGGGAGGTTAATGGAGGTTATGAGGATGTGTTTCTGCAGGTTGTGTTATTGGGACATTAGTGGAGGTGATGAGGACGTGTTTCTGGAGGTTGTGTTATTGGGAAGTTAGTGGAGGTGTTGAGGATGTGTTTCTGGAGGTTGTGTTACTAGGAAGTTAGTGGAGGTGTTGAGGATTTGTTTCTGGAGGTTGTGTTATTGGGAAGTTAGTGGTGGTGATGTGGATGTGTTTCTGGAGGTTTTGTTATTGGCAAGTTAGTGGAGGTGATGAGGATGTGTTTCTGGACGTTGTGTTATTGGGACGTTAGTGGAGGTGATGAGGACGAGTTTCTGGAGTTGGAGTTATTGGGAAGTTAATGGAAGTGATGTTGATGTATTTCTGGAGGTCGTGTTATTGTGAAGTTAGTGGAGGTGATGAGGATGTGTTTCTGGAGGTTGTGTTATTGGGAAGTTAGTGGAGGTGATGAGGATGTGGTTTTGGTGGTTGTGTTATTGGGAAGTTAGTGGAGGTGATGTGAATGTGTTAATGGAGGTTGTGTGATTTGGAGGTTAATGAAGGTTATGTGAACATGTTTCTGGAGGTTGTGTTATTGGGAAGTTAGTAGAGGTGATGTGGATGTATTTCTGGAGGTTGTGTTATTGGGAAGTTAGTGGAGGTGATCAGGATGTGTTTCTGGAGGTTGTGTTATTGGGAAGTTAGTGGAGGTGATGTGGTTCGATTTCTGGTGGTTCTGTAATTGAGGAGGTGATGAGGATGTGTTTCTGGAGGTTGTGTTATTGGGAAGTTAGTGGAGGTGATGAGGATGTGTTTCTGGAGGTTGTGTTATTGGGAAGTTAGTGGAGGTGATGAGGATGTGTTTCTGGAGGTTGTGTTATTGGGAAGTTAGTGGAGGTGATGAGGATGTGTTTCTGGAGGTTGCGTTATTGGGAGGGTCTCTGAAACAGCTTTTTAATTGGTAGCTCCCGAGGCCACACTGCCTGAACCCTCCTCCCAGGGATTAGTGAGCAGTAAATGGTGAACTATATACAGCACAGAGGTCTCTGAAACAGCTTTTTAATTGGGGTCTCCCGATGCCACACTGCCTGAACCCTGCTCCCAGGGATTATTGAGCAGTAAATGGTTAACTATATTCAGCACAGAGGTCACTTAAACAGCTTTATAATTAGGGGCTCCCGGAGCCACACTGCCTTTACCCTGCTCCCAGGGATCATTGAGCAGTAAATGGTTAACTATGTACAGCACAGAAGTCTCTGAAACAGACTTTTAATTGTGGGATCCCGTGGCCACCCTGCCTGTCCCCTGCTCCCAGGAATTATTGAGCAGTAAATGGTTAACTATATACAGGCACAGAGGTCTCTGAAACAGCTTTTTAGTTGGGGGGTCCCGGACTACACTGCCTGTCCCCTGCTCCCAGGGATTATTGAGCAGTAAATGGTTAACTATATACAGCACAGAGGTCTCTGAAACAGCATTTTAATTGGGAGCTCCTGAGGCCACACTGCCTGTCCCCTGCTCCCCGGGATTATTGAGCAGTAAATGGTTAACTATAATCAGCACAGAGGTCTCTGAAACAGCTTTTTAATTGGGGGCACACGGACAACACTGCCTGTCCCCTGCTCCAAGGGATTATTGAGCAGTAAATGGTTAACTATATACAGGCACAGAGGTCTCTGAAACAGCTTTTTAATTGGGGGCGCCCAGACCACACTGCCTGTCCTCTGCTCACAGGGATAATTGAGAGGAAGTAAATGGTTAATTATACACAGCACAGAGGTCTCTGAAACATTTTTTTCATTGGGGGCTCCCGACCACAGTACCTGAACCCTGCTCACAGGGATTATTGAGCAGTAAATGGCTAACTATATACAGCACAGAGGTCTTTGAAACAGCTTTTTAATTGTGGGCTCCCGAGGCCACACTGCCTGTGTCCTGCTCCCAGGGATTATTGAGCAGTAAATGGTTAACTATATACAGCACAGAGGTCTCTGAAACAGCTTTTTAATTGGGGGCTCCCGGACCACACTGCCTGTCCCCTGCTCCCAGGGATTATTAAGCAGTAAATGGTTAACCGTATACAGCACAGAGGTCTCTGAAACAGCTTTTTAATAGGGGGCTACCGAGGCCACACTGCCTGTCCCATGCTCCCAGGGATTATTGAGAAGTAAATGGTTAACCGTATACAGCACAGAGGTCTCTGAAACAGCTTTTTAATAGGGGGCTCCCGGAGCCACACTGTCTGTCCCCTGCTCCCAGGGATTATTGAGCAGTAAATGGTTAACTATACACAGTCAAAGAGGTCTCTGAAACATCTTTTTAATTGGGGGCTCCCGAGGCCACACTGCCTGACCCCTGCTCCCAGGGATTATTGAGCAGTAAATGGTTAACTCTATTTCGGCACAGCGTTCCCTGAAATAGATTTTTAATTGGGGGCTCCCGAGGCCACACTGCCTTTCCCCTGCTCCCAGGGATTATTGAGAATTAAATGGTTAACCTTGTACAGCACAGAGGTCAATGTGTGCTCTGTCTAACCACAGCAGCTCATGGTCAACATTCCAATATCTGTGTGGCCATGGTATGCTCTGTATTACCCCGGATGCTCCTGGTCAACATTCCCATCTCTGTGTGGTCAGAGTGTGCTCTGTATAACTCCTGCAGCTCCTGGTCAACATTCCCATCTGTGTGTGGCCAGGTTGTGCTCTGTATAACCCCCGCAGCTCCTGGTCAACATTCCCATCTCAGTGTGGCCAGGGTGTGCTCTGTATAACCCCTGCAGCTCCTGGTCAACATTCCCATCTCTGTGTGGGCAGAGTGTGTTCTGTAGAACCCCTGATGCTCCTGGTCAACATTCCCATCTCTGTGTGGCCAGCGTGTGCTCTGTATAACCCCTGCAGCTCCTGGTCAACATTCCCATCTGTGTGTGGCCAGGGTGCGCTCTGTATAACCCCTGCAGCTCCTGGTCAACATTCCCATCTCTGTGTGGCCAGGGAGTGCTCTGAATAACTCCTGCAGCTCCTGGTCAACATTCCCATCTCTGTGTGGCCAGGGTGTGCTCTGTATAACCCCTGCAGCTCCTGGTCAACATTCCCATCTCTGTGTGGCCAGGGTGTGCTCTGTATAACTCCTGCAGCTCCTGGTCCACATTCCCATCTCTGTGTGGCCAGGGTGTGCTCTGTATAACTCCTGCAGCTCCTGGTCAACATTCCCATCTCTGTGTGGCCAGGGTGTGCTCTGTATAATCCCTGCAGCTCCTGGTCAACATTCCCATCTCTGTGTGCCCAGGGTGTGCTCTGTATAACCCCTGCAGCTCCTGGTCAACATTCCCATCTCTGTGTGGCCAGGGTGTGCTCTGTATAACCCAGGCAGCTCCTGGTCAACATTCCCATCTCTGCGTGTCCAGGGTGTGCTCTGTATAACACCTGCAGCTCCTGGTCAACATTCCCATCTCTGTGTGGCCAGTGTGTGCTCTGTATAACCGCAGCAGCTCCTGGTCAACATTCCCATCTCTGTGTGGCCAGTGTGTGCTCTGTATAACCGCAGCAGCTCCTGGTCAACATTCCCATCTCTGTGTGTGGCCAGGATGTGCTCTGTATAACCGCAGCAGCTCCTGGTCAACATTCCCATCTCTGTGTGGCCAGGGTGCGCTCTGTATAACCCCTGCAGCTCCTGGTCAACATTCCCATCTCTGTGTGGCCAGGGTGTGCTCTGTATAACTCCTGCAGCTCCTGGTCAACATTCCCATCTCTGTGTGGCCAGGGTGTGCTCTGTATCACCACTGCAGCTCAGGGTCAACATGACCATCTCTGTGTGGCAAGGGTGTGCTCTGTATAACTCCTGCTCCTGGTCAACATTCCCACCTCTGTGTGGTCAGGATGTGCTCTGTATAACTCCTGCATCTCTTGGTCACCATTCCCATCTCTGTGTGGCCAGGGTGAGCACTGTATAACCCCTGCAGCTCCTGGTCAACATTCCCATCTCAGTGTGTCCAGCGTGTGCTCTGTATAACCCCTGCATCTCTTGGTCACCATTCCCATCTCTGTGTGGCCAGGGTGTGCTCTGTATAACCCCTGCTCCTTGTCAACATTCCCATTTCTGTGTGGCCAGGGTGTGCTCTGCATAACCCCTGCAGCTCCTGGTCAACATTCCGATCTCTGTGTGGCCAGGGTGTGCTCTGTAGAACCCCTGCAGCTCCTGGTCAACATTTCCATCTCTTTGTGGCCAGTGTGTGCTCTGTATAAACCCTGCAGCTCCTGGTCAACATTTCCATCTCTTTGTGGCCAGTGTGTGCTCTGTATAAACCCTGCAGCTCCTGGTCAACATTCCCATCTCTGTGTGTTGCCAGGGTGTGCTCTGTATAACCCCAGCAGCTCCTGGTGTACATTCCCATCTCTGTGTGGCCAGTGTGTGCACTGTATCATCCCTGATCCTGCTCAACATTCCCATGTCTGTGTGGCCAGGGTGTGCTCTGTATAACTACTGCAGCTCCTGGTCAACATTCCAATCTCTGTGTGGCCAGGGTGTGCTCTGTATAATCCCTGCAGCTCCTGGTCAATATTCCCATCTCTGAGTGGCCAGGGTGTGCTCTGTATAACCCCTGATGCTCCTGGTCAACATTCCCATCTCAGTGTGGCCAGAGTGTGCTCTGTATAACCCCTGCAGCTCCTGGTCAACATTCCCATCTCTGTGTGGCCAGGGTGTGCTCTGTATACCCCCTGCATCTCCTGGTCAACATTCCCTTCTCTGTGTGGCCAGGGTGTGCTCTGTATAACCCCTGCATCTCCTGGTCAACATTCCCATCTCTGTGTGGCCAGGGTGTGCTCTGTATAACCACTGCTCCTGGTCAACATTCCCATCTCTGTGTGGCCAGGGTGTGCTCTGTATAACTCCTGCAGCTCCTGGTCAAAATTTCCCATCTCTCTGTGTGGTCAGGGTGTGCTCTGTATAACCCCTGCTGCTCCTGGTCAACATTCCCATCTCTGTGTGGCCAGGATGTGCACTGTATAATCCCAGTAACTCCTGGTCAACATTCCCATCTCTGTGTGTGGCCAGGGTGTGCTCTGTATAACTCCTGCAGCTCCTGGTCAACATTCCCATCTCTGTGTGGCCAGGGTGTGCTCTGTATAACCCCTGCAGCTCATGGTTAACATTCCCATCTCTGTGTGTGGTCAGTATCTGCTTTGTATAACCCCTGCAGCTCCTGGTCATCATTCCCATCTCTGTGTGGCCAGGGTGTGCTCTGTATAACTCCTGCAGCTCCTGGTTAACATTCCCATTTCTCTGTGTGGCCAGGGTGTTCTCTGTATAACCCCTGCAGCTCCTAGTCTACATTCCCATCTCTGTGTGGCCAGGGTGTGCTCTGAATAACTCCTGCAGCTCTTGGTCAACATGTCCTTCTCTGTGAGGCCAGGTGTCGCTCTGTATAACCCCTGCAGCTCCTGGTCAACATTCCCATCTGTGTGTGCCCAGGGTATGCTCTGTATAACTCCTGCAGCTCCTGGTCAACATTCCGATCTCTGTGTGTCCAGGTTGTGCTCTGTATAACTCCTGCAGCTCCTGGTCAATATTCCCATTTCTGTGTGGCCAGGTTGTGCTCTGTATAACCCCTGCAGCTCCTGGTAAACATTCCCATCTGTGTATGTGTCCAGGGTGTGCTCTGTATATCTCCTGCAGCTCCTGGTCAACATTCCCATCTGTGTGGCCAGGGTGTGCTCTGTATAACCCCTGCAGCTCCTGGTCAACATTTCCATCTGTGTGGGTGTCCAGGGTGTGCTCTGTATAACCCCAGCAGCTCCTGGTCAACACTCCCATCTGTCTGTGGACAGCGTGCGCACTGTATAACCCCTGCAGCACCTGGTCAACATTCCCATCTCTGTGTGTGTCCAGGGTGTGCTCTGGAGAACCCCTGCAGCTCCTGGTCAACATTCCCTTCTCTGTGTGGCCAGGATGTGCTCTGTATATCCCCTGCAGCTCCTGGCCAACATTCCCACCTGTGTGTGTGGCCAGGATGTGCTCTGTATAACTCCTGCAGCTCCTGGTCAACATTCCCATCCCTGTGTGGCCAGGGTGTGCTCTGTATAACCCCTGCAGCTCCTGGTCAACATTCCCATCTCTGTGTGGCCAGGGTGTGTTCTGTATAACCCCTGCAGCTCCTGGTCAACATTCCCATCTCTGTGTGGCCAGGGTGTGCTCTATATAACCCGTGCTCCTGGTCAACATTCCCATCTCTGTGTGGCCAGGATGTGCTCTGTATACCTCCTGCAGCTCCTGGTCAACATGTCCTTCTCTGTGAGGCCAGGTGGCGCTCTGTATAACCCCTGCAGCTCCTGGTCAACATTCCCATCTCTGTGTGGCCAGGTTGTGCTCTGTATAACTCCTGCAACTCCTGGTCAATATTCCCATTTCTGTGTGGCCAGGGTATGCTCTGTATAATCCCTGCAGCTCCTGGTCAGCATTCCCATCTGTGTGTGTGTCCAGGGTGTGCTCTGTATAACCCCTGCAGCTCCTGGTCAACATTCCCATCTCTGTGTGGCCAGTGTGTGCTCTGTATAACCCCTGCAGCTCCTGGTCTACATTCCCATCTGTGTGTGTGTCCTTGGTGTGCTCTGTATAAGCCCAGCAGCTCCTGGTCAACAGTCCCATATGTGTGTGGACAGCATGTGCACTGTATAACCCCTGCAGCTCCTGGTCAACATTCCCATCTCTGTGTGTGTCCAGGGTGTGCTCTGTATAACCCCTGCAGCTCCTGGTCAACATTCCCATCTCTGTGTGGCCAGGATGTGCTCTGTATATCCCCTGCAGCTCCTGGTCAACATTCCCATCTGTGTGTGTGGCCAGCGTGTGCTCTGTATAACCCCTGCAACTTCTGGTCAACATTCCCATCTCTGTGTGGCCCGGGTGTGCACTGTATAACCCCTGCAGCTCCTGGTCAACATTCCCATCTCTGTTTGTGCCCAGGGTGTGCTCTGTATAACCCCTGCAGCTCCTGGTCAACATTCCCCTCTCTGTGTGGCCAGGGTGAGCTCTGTATAACCCCTGCAGCTCCTGGTCAACATTCCCATCTCTTTGTGGCCAGGGTGTGATCTGTATAACCCCTGCAGCTCCTGGTCAACATTCCCATCTCTGCGTGGCCAGGGTGTGCTCTGTATAACCCCTGCAGCTCCTGGTCAACATTCCCATCTCTGCGTGGCCAGGGTGTGATCTGTATAACCACTGCAGCTCCTGGTCAACATTCCCATCTCTGCGTGACCAGGGTGCGATCTGTATAGCCCCTGCAGCTCCTGGTCAACATTCCCGTCTCTCAGTGTGTCCTGGGAGTGATCTGTGTAACCCCTGCAGATCCTGGTTAACATTCCCATCACTGTGTGGCCAGGGTGTGCTCTTTTATAACCCAGCAGTTCCTGGTCAACATTCCCACCTCTGTGTGTCCAGTGTGTGCTCTGTATAACCGCTGCAGCTCCTGGTCAACATTCCCATCTCTGTGTGTCCAGGGTGTGCTCTGTATAACCCCAGCAGCTCCTGGTCAACATTCCCATCTCTGTGTGGCCAGGGTGTGCTCTGTTTAACACCTGCAGCTCCTGGTCAACATTCCCATCTATGTGTGGCCAGGGTGTGCTCTGTATAACCCCTGCAGCTCCTGGTCAACATTCCGATCTCAGTGTGGCCAGGGTGGGCTCTGTATAATCCCTGCAGCTCCTGGTCAACATTCCCATCTCTGTGTGTCCATGGTTTGCTCTGTATAACCCCTGCAGGTCCTGGTCAACATTCCCATATCTGAGTGTGGCCAGGATGCGCTCTGCATAACTCCTGCAGCTCCTGGTCAACATTCCCATATCTGAGTGGCCAGGGTGTGCTCTGTATAACCCCTGCAGCTACAGGTCAACATTCCCATCTCTGTGTGGCCAGGGTGTGCTCAGTATAACTCCTGCAGCTCCTGGTCGACATTCCCATCTCTGTGTGTCGAGGCTGTGCTCTGTATAACCCTAGCAGCTCCTGGTCAACATTCCCATATCTGTGTGGCCAGGGTGTGCTCTGTATAACCCCAGCAGCTCCTGGTCAACATTCCCATCTCTGTTTGGCCAGGATGTGCTCTGTATACCCCTGCAGCTCATGGTTTACATTCCCATCTCTGTGTGGCCAGGGTGTGCTCTGTATAACATCTGCAGCTCCTGGTCAACATTCCCATCTCTGTGTGGCCAGGGTGTGCTCTGTATAACCCCTGCAGCTCATGGTTTACATTCCCATCTGTGTGTGCCCAGGGTATGCTCTGTATAACTCCTGCAGCTCCTGGTCAACATTCCCATCTCTGTGTGGCCAGGTTGTGCTCTGTATAATTCCTGCAGCTCCTGGTCAACATTCCTATTTCTGTGTGTGGGCAGGGTGTGCTCTGTATAACCACTGCAGCTCCTGGTCAACATTCCCATCTCTGTGTGGCTAGGGTGTGCTCTTTATAACCCCTGCAGCTCCTGTTCAACATTCACATCTCTGTGTGGCCAGGGTGTGCTCTGTATAACTCCTGCAGCTCCTGGTCAACATTCCCATCTGTGTGGCCAGGGTGTGCTCTGTATAACCCCTGCAGCTCCTGGTGAACATTCCCATCTCTGTGTGGCCAGGATGTGCTCTGTATACTCCTGCACCACCTGGTCAACATTCCCATCTCTGTGTGTCCAGGATGTGCTCTGTATACTCCTGCAGCTCCTGGTAAACATTCCAATCTCTGTCTGGCCAGGGTGTGCTCTGTATAACTCCTGCAGCTCCTGGTGAACATTCCCATCTCTGTGAGGCCAGGGTGTGCTCTGTATAACCCCTGCAGCTCCTGGTCAACATTCCCATCTCTGTGTGTGGCCAGGATGTCCTCTGTATACCCCTGCAGCTCCTGGTCAACATTCCCATCTCTGTGTGGCCAGGGTGTGCTCTGTATAACCCCTGCAGCTCCTGGTCAACACTCCCATCTCTGTGTGGCCAGGGTGTGCTCTGTATAACCCCTGCAGCTCCTGGTCAACATGTCCTTCTCTGTGTGGCCAGGTTGTGCTCTGTATAACACCTGCAGCTCCTGGTTAACATTCCCATCTCTGTGTGTGGCCAGGGTGTGCACTGTGTAACCCCTGCAGCTCCTGGTCAACATTCCCATCTCTGTGTGGCCAGGGTGTGCTCTGTATAACTCCTGCAGCTCCTGGTCAACATGTCCTTCTCTGTGTGGCCAGCGTGTGCTCTGTATAACCCCTGCAGCTACTGGTCAACATTCCCATCTATGTGTGGCCAGGGTGTGCTCAGTATAACCCCTGCAGCTACTGGTCAACATTCCCATCTCTGTGTGGCCAGGGTGTGCTCAGTATAACTCCTGCAGCTCCTGGTCAACATTCCCATCTCTGTGTGACCAGGGTGTGCTCTGTATAACCCCTGCAGCTCCTGGTCAACATTCCCATCTCTGTGTGTGGTCAGGGTGTGCTCTGTATAACTCCTGCAGCTCCTGGTCAACATTCCCATCTCTGTGTGTCCAGGATGTGCTCTGTATACTCCTGCAGCTCCTGGTCAACATTCCCATCTCTGTGTGTGGTCAGGGTGTGCTCTGTATAACTCCTGCAGCTCCTGGTCAACATTCCCATCTCTGTGTGTCCAGGATGTGCTCTCTATACTCCTGCAGCTCCTGGTCAACATTCCCATCTCTGTGTGTGGTCAGGGTGTGCTCTGTATAACTCCTGCAGCTCCTATTCAACATTCTCATTTCTGTGTGGCCAGGGTGTGCTCTGCATAACCCCTGCAGCTCCTGGTCAACATTCCCATCTCTGTGTGGCCAGGGTGTGCTCAGTATAACTCCTGCCGCTCCTGGTCGACATTCCCATCTCTGTGTGTCGAGGGTGTGCTCTGTGTAACCCTAGCAGCTCCTGGTCAACATTCCCATATCTGTGTGGCCAGGGTGTGCTCTGTATAACCCCAGCAGCTCCTGGTCAACATTCCCATCTCTGTGAGGCCAGGGTGTGCTCTGTATAACCCCTGCAGCTCATGGTTTACATTCCCATCTGTGTGTGCCCAGGGTATGCTCTGTATAACTCCTGCAGCTCCTGGTCAACATTCCCATCTCTGTGTGGCCAGGTTGTGCTCTGTATAATTCCTGCAGCTCCTGGTCAACATTCCTATTTCTGTGTGTGGGCAGGGTGTGCTCTGTATAACCACTGCAGCTCCTGGTCAACATTCCCATCTCTGTGTGGCTAGGGTGTGCTCTTTATAACCCCTGCAGCTCCTGTTCAACATTCACATCTCTGTGTGGCCAGGGTGTGCTCTGTATAACTCCTGCAGCTCCTGGTCAACATTCCCATCTGTGTGGCCAGGGTGTGCTCTGTATAACCCCTGCAGCTCCTGGTGAACATTCCCATCTCTGTGTGGCCAGGATGTGCTCTGTATACTCCTGCACCACCTGGTCAACATTCCCATCTCTGTGTGTCCAGGATGTGCTCTGTATACTCCTGCAGCTCCTGGTAAACATTCCAATCTCTGTCTGGCCAGGGTGTGCTCTGTATAACTCCTGCAGCTCCTGGTGAACATTCCCATCTCTGTGAGGCCAGGGTGTGCTCTGTATAACCCCTGCAGCTCCTGGTCAACATTCCCATCTCTGTGTGTGGCCAGGATGTCCTCTGTATACCCCTGCAGCTCCTGGTCAACATTCCCATCTCTGTGTGGCCAGGGTGTGCTCTGTATAACCCCTGCAGCTCCTGGTCAACACTCCCATCTCTGTGTGGCCAGGGTGTGCTCTGTATAACCCCTGCAGCTCCTGGTCAACATGTCCTTCTCTGTGTGGCCAGGTTGTGCTCTGTATAACACCTGCAGCTCCTGGTTAACATTCCCATCTCTGTGTGTGGCCAGGGTGTGCACTGTGTAACCCCTGCAGCTCCTGGTCAACATTCCCATCTCTGTGTGGCCAGGGTGTGCTCTGTATAACTCCTGCAGCTCCTGGTCAACATGTCCTTCTCTGTGTGGCCAGCGTGTGCTCTGTATAACCCCTGCAGCTACTGGTCAACATTCCCATCTATGTGTGGCCAGGGTGTGCTCAGTATAACCCCTGCAGCTACTGGTCAACATTCCCATCTCTGTGTGGCCAGGGTGTGCTCAGTATAACTCCTGCAGCTCCTGGTCAACATTCCCATCTCTGTGTGACCAGGGTGTGCTCTGTATAACCCCTGCAGCTCCTGGTCAACATTCCCATCTCTGTGTGTGGTCAGGGTGTGCTCTGTATAACTCCTGCAGCTCCTGGTCAACATTCCCATCTCTGTGTGTCCAGGATGTGCTCTGTATACTCCTGCAGCTCCTGGTCAACATTCCCATCTCTGTGTGTGGTCAGGGTGTGCTCTGTATAACTCCTGCAGCTCCTGGTCAACATTCCCATCTCTGTGTGTCCAGGATGTGCTCTCTATACTCCTGCAGCTCCTGGTCAACATTCCCATCTCTGTGTGTGGTCAGGGTGTGCTCTGTATAACTCCTGCAGCTCCTATTCAACATTCTCATTTCTGTGTGGCCAGGGTGTGCTCTGCATAACCCCTGCAGCTCCTGGTCAACATTCCCATCTCTGTGTGGCCAGGGTGTGCTCAGTATAACTCCTGCCGCTCCTGGTCGACATTCCCATCTCTGTGTGTCGAGGGTGTGCTCTGTGTAACCCTAGCAGCTCCTGGTCAACATTCCCATATCTGTGTGGCCAGGGTGTGCTCTGTATAACCCCAGCAGCTCCTGGTCAACATTCCCATCTCTGTGAGGCCAGGGTGTGCTCTGTTTAACCCCTGCAGCTCCTGCTCAACATTCCCATCTCTGTGTGGCCAGGGTGTGCTCTGTAAAACCCCTGCAGCTCCTGGTCAACATTCCCATCTCTGTGTGGCCAGGGTGTGCTCTGTATAACCCCAGCAGCACCTGGTCAACATTCCCATCTCTGTGTGTGGCCAGGATGTGCTCTGTATACCCCTGCAGCTCCTGGTCAACATTCCCATCTCTGTGTGGCCAGGGTGTGCTCTGTATAACCCCTGCAGCTCCTGGTCAACATTCCCATCTCTGTGTGACCAGGGTGCGCTCTGTATAACTCCTGCAGCTCCTGGTCAACATTCCCATCTCTGTGTGGCCAGGATGTGCTCTGTATACTCCTGCAGCTCCTGGTCAACATTCCCATCTCTGTGTGTGGTCAGGGTGTGCTCTGTATAACTCCTACAGCTGCTGGTCAACATTTCCATCTCTGTGTGGCCAGGATGTGCTCTGTATACTCCTGCAGCTCCTGGTCAACATTCCCATCTCTGTGTGTGGTCAGGGTGTGCTCTGTATAACCCCTGCAGCTTCTGGTCAACATTCCCATCTGTGTGTGGCCAGGATGTGCACTGTATAATCCCAGTAGCTCCTGGTCAAAATTTCCATCTCTGTGTGTTGTCAGGGTGTGCTCTGCATAACTCCTGCAGCTCCTGGTCAACATTCCCATCTCTGTGTGGCCAGGGTGTGCTCTGTATAACCCCTGCAGCTCCTGGTTAACATTCCAATCTCTGTGTGTGGCCAGGATGTGCTCTGTATAACTCTTGCAGCTCCTGGTCAACATTCCCATCTCTGTGTGGCCAGAGTGTGCTCTGTCTAACCCCTGCAGCTCCTGGTCAACATTCCCATCTCTGTGTGGCCAGGGTGTGCTCTGTATAACCCCTGCAGCTCCTGGTCAACATTCCCATCTCTGTGTGGCCAGGGTGTGCTCTGTATAACTCCTGAAACTCCTGGTCAACATTCCCATCTGTGTGTGTGGCCAGGGTGTGCTCTGTATAACCCCTGCAACTCCTGGTCAACATTCCCATCTCTGTTTGGCCAGGGTGTGCTCTGTATAACCCTTGCAACTCCTGGTCAACATTCCCATCTCTGAGCGGCCAGGGTGTGCACAGTATAACCCCTGCAGCTCATGGTCAACATTCCCATCTCTGTTTGTGCCCAGGGTGTGCTCTGTATAACCCCAGCAGCTCCTGGTCAACATTCCCGTCTCTGTGTGTGGCCAGGGTGTGCTCTGTGTAACCCCAGCAGCTCCTGGTCAACATTCCCATCTCTGTGTGGCCAGGGTGTGCTCTGTATAACACCTGCAGCTCCTGGACAACATTCCCATCTCTGTGTGGCCAGGGTATGCTTTCTATAACCCCTGCATCTCCTGGTCAACATTCCCATCTATGTGTGGCCAGGGTGTGCTCTGTATAAACCCTGCAGCTCCTGGTCAACATTCCCATCTCTGTGTGGCCATGGTGTGCACTGTATAACCCCAGCAGCTCCTGGTCAACATTCGCATCTCTGTGTGTGGCCAGGGTGTGCTCTGTATAACTACTGCAGCTCCTGGTGAACATTCCCATCTCAGTGTGGCCAGGGTGTGCTCTGTATAACCCCAGCAGCTCCTGGTCAACATTCTCATCTCTGTGTGTGGCCAGGGTGTGCTCTGTATAACCCCTGCAGCTCCTGGTCAACATTCCCAACTCTGTGTGGCCAGGGTGTGCTCTGTATAACCCCTGCAGCTCCTGGTCAACATTCCCATCTCTTTGTGGCCAGGGTGTGCACTGTATAACACCTGCAGCTCCTGGTCAACATTCCCATCTCTGTGTGGCCAGTGTTGCACTGTATAACACCGGCAGCTCCTGGTCAACATTCTCATCTCTGTGTACCAGGGTGTGCTCTGTATAACCCCTGCAGCTCCTGGTCAACATTCCCATCTCTGTGTGGCCAGGCTGTGCTCAGTATAACCCCTGCAGCTCCTGGTCGACATTCCCATATCTGTGTGGCCAGGGTGTGCTCTGTATAACCCCAGCAGCTCCTGGTCAACATTCCCATCTCTGTGAGGCCAGGGTGTGCTCTGTTTAACCCCTGCAGCTCCTGCTCAACATTCCCATCTCTGTGTGGCCAGGGTGTGCTCTGTAAAACCCCTGCAGCTCCTGGTCAACATTCCCATCTCTGTGTGGCCAGGGTGTGCTCTGTATAACCCCAGCAGCACCTGGTCAACATTCCCATCTCTGTGTGTGGCCAGGATGTGCTCTGTATACCCCTGCAGCTCCTGGTCAACATTCCCATCTCTGTGTGGCCAGGGTGTGCTCTGTATAACCCCTGCAGCTCCTGGTTAACATTCCCATTTGTGTGTGTGGCCAGGATGTGCTCTGTATAACTCCTGCAGCTCCTGGTCAACATTCCCATCTCTGTGTGACCAGGGTGTGCTCTGTATAACACCTGCAGCTCCTGGTCAACATTCCCATCTCTGTGTGGCCAGGGTGTGCTCTGTATAACTCCTGCAGCTCCTGGTCAACAATCCCTTCTCTGTGTGGCCAGGGTGTGCTCTGTATAACCCCTGCAGCTCCTGGTCAACATTCCCATCTCTGTGTGGCCAGGATGTGCTCTGTATAACTCCTGCAGCTCCTGGTCAACATTCCCATCTCTGTGTGACCAGGGTGCGCTCTGTATAACTCCTGCAGCTCCTGGTCAACATTCCCATCTCTGTGTGGCCAGGATGTGCTCTGTATACTCCTGCAGCTCCTGGTCAACATTCCCATCTCTGTGTGTGGTCAGGGTGTGCTCTGTATAACTCCTGCAGCTCCTGGTCAACATTTCCATCTCTGTGTGGCCAGGATGTGCTCTGTATACTCCTGCAGCTCCTGGTCAACATTCCCATCTCTGTGTGTGGTCAGGGTGTGCTCTGTATAACCCCTGCAGCTTCTGGTCAACATTCCCATCTGTGTGTGGCCAGGATGTGCACTGTATAATCCCAGTAGCTCCTGGTCAAAATTTCCATCTCTGTGTGTTGTCAGGGTGTGCTCTGCATAACTCCTGCAGCTCCTGGTCAACATTCCCATCTCTGTGTGGCCAGGGTGTGCTCTGTATAACCCCTGCAGCTCCTGGTTAACATTCCAATCTCTGTGTGTGGCCAGGATGTGCTCTGTATAACTCTTGCAGCTCCTGGTCAACATTCCCATCTCTGTGTGGCCAGGGTGTGCTCTGTCTAACCCCTGCAGCTCCTGGTCAACATTCCCATCTCTGTGTGGCCAGGGTGTGCTCTGTATAACCCCTGCAGCTCCTGGTCAACATTCCCATCTCTGTGTGGCCAGGGTGTGCTCTGTATAACTCCTGAAACTCCTGGTCAACATTCCCATCTGTGTGTGTGGCCAGGGTGTGCTCTGTATAACCCCTGCAACTCCTGGTCAACATTCCCATCTCTGTTTGGCCAGGGTGTGCTCTGTATAACCCTTGCAACTCCTGGTCAACATTCCCATCTCTGAGCGGCCAGGGTGTGCACAGTATAACCCCTGCAGCTCATGGTCAACATTCCCATCTCTGTTTGTGCCCAGGGTGTGCTCTGTATAACCCCAGCAGCTCCTGGTCAACATTCCCGTCTCTGTGTGTGGCCAGGGTGTGCTCTGTGTAACCCCAGCAGCTCCTGGTCAACATTCCCATCTCTGTGTGGCCAGGGTGTGCTCTGTATAACACCTGCAGCTCCTGGTCAACATTCCCATCTCTGTGTGGCCAGGGTATGCTTTCTATAACCCCTGCATCTCCTGGTCAACATTCCCATCTATGTGTGGCCAGGGTGTGCTCTGTATAAACCCTGCAGCTCCTGGTCAACATTCCCATCTCTGTGTGGCCATGGTGTGCACTGTATAACCCCAGCAGCTCCTGGTCAACATTCGCATCTCTGTGTGTGGCCAGGGTGTGCTCTGTATAACTACTGCAGCTCCTGGTGAACATTCCCATCTCAGTGTGGCCAGGGTGTGCTCTGTATAACCCCAGCAGCTCCTGGTCAACATTCTCATCTCTGTGTGTGGCCAGGGTGTGCTCTGTATAACCCCTGCAGCTCCTGGTCAACATTCCCATCTCTGTGTGGCCAGGGTGTGCTCTGTATAACCCCTGCAGCTCCTGGTCAACATTCCCATCTCTTTGTGGCCAGGGTGTGCTCTGTATAACACCTGCAGCTCCTGGTCAACATTCCCATCTCTGTGTGGCCAGTGTTGCACTGTATAACACCGGCAGCTCCTGGTCAACATTCTCATCTCTGTGTACCAGGGTGTGCTCTGTATAACCCCTGCAGCTCCTGGTCAACATTCCCATCTCTGTGTGGCCAGGCTGTGCTCAGTATAACCCCTGCAGCTCCTGGTCGACATTCCCATCTCTGTGTGTCGATGGTGTGCTCTGTATAACCCCAGCAGCTCCTGGTCAACATTCCCATCTCTGTGTGGCCAGGCTGTGCTCTGTGGAACACCAGAAGCTCCTGGTCAACATTCCCATCTCTGTGTGGCCAGGGTGTGCTCTGTATAACCCCTGCAGCTCCTGGTCAACATTCCCATCTCTGTGTGGCCAGGGTGTGCTCTGCATAACTCCTGCAGCTCCTGGTCAACATTCACATCTCTGTGCGGTCAGGATGTGCACTGTATAACCCCAGCAGCTCCTGGTCAACATTCCCATCTCCGTGTGTGGCCAGGGTGTGCTCTGTATAACTCCTGCAGCTCCTGGTCAACATTCCCATCTCTGTGTGGCCAGGATGTGCTCTGTATACTCCTGCAGCTCCTGGTCAACATTCCCATCTCTGTGTGGCCAGGATCTGCTCTGTATACTCCTGCAGCTCCTGGTCAACATTCCCATCTCTGTGTGTGGCCAGGGTGTGCTCTGTATAACTCCTGCAGCTCCTGGTCAACATTCCCATCTCTGTGTGTGGTCAGGGTGTGCTCTGTATAACTCCTGCAGCTCCTGGTCTACCTTCCCATCTCTGTTTGGCCAGGGTGTGCTCTGTATAACCCCTGCAGCTCCTGGTCAACATTCCCATCTCTGTGTGGCCAGGGTGTGCTCTGTATAACTCCTGCAGCTCCTGGTCAACATTCCCATCTCTGTTTGGCCAGGGTGTGCTCTGTATAACCCCTGCAGCTCCTGGTCAACATTCCCATCTCTGTGAGGCCAGGGTGTGCTCTGTATAACACCTGCAGCTCCTGGTCAACATTCCCATCTCTGTATGGCCAGGGTGTGCTCTGTGTAACTCCTGCAGCACCTGGTCAACATGTCCTTCTCAGTGAGGCCAGGTGGCGCTCTGTATAACCCCTGCAGCTCCTGGTCAACATTCACAGCTGTGTGTTCCCAGGGTATGCTGTGTATAACTCCTGCAGCTCCTGGTCAACATTCCCATCTCTGTGTGGCCAGGTTGTGCTCTGTATAACTCCTGCAGCTCCTGGTCAACATTGCCATTTCTGTGTGTGGGCAGGGTGTGCTCTGTATAACCCCTGCAGCTCCTGGTCAACATTCCCATCTCTGTGTGGCCAGGGTGTGCTCTGTATAACCCCAGCAGCTCCTGGTCAACATTCCCATCTCTGTGTGGCCAGGGTGTGCTCTGATTAACCCCTGCAGCTCCTGGTCAACATTCCCATCTCTGTGTGGCCAGGGAGTGCTCTGTATAACCCCTGCAGCTCATGGTTTACATTCCCATCTCTGTGTGGCCAGGGTGTGCTCTGTATAACACCTGCAGCTCCTGGTCAACATTCCCATCTCTGTGTGGCCAGGGTGTGCTCTGTATAACCCCTGCAGCTCATGGTTTACATTGCCATCTGTGTGTGCCCAGGGTATGCTCTGTATAACTCCTGCAGCTCCTGGTCAACATTCCCATCTCTGTGTGGCCAGGTTGTGCTCTGTATAATTCCTGCAGCTCCTGGTCAACATTCCCATTTCTGTGTGTGGGCAGGGTGTGCTCTGTATAACCACTGCAGCTCCTGGTCAACATTCCCATCTCTGTGTGGCTAGGGTGTGCTCTTTATAACCCCTGCAGCTCCTGTTCAACATTCACATCTCTGTGTGGCCAGGGTGTGCTCTGTATAACTCCTGCAGCTCCTGGTCAACATTCCCATCTGTGTGGCCAGGGTGTGCTCTGTATAACCCCTGCAGCTCCTGGTGAACATTCCCATCTCTGTGTGGCCAGGATGTGCTCTGTATACTCCTGCAGCACCTGGTCAACATTCCCATCTCTGTGTGTCCAGGATGTGCTCTGTATACTCCTGCAGCTCCTGGTAAACATTCCCATCTCTGTGTGGCCAGGGTGTGCTCTGTATAACTCCTGCAGCTCCTGGTGAACATTCCCATCTCTGTGAGGCCAGGGTGTGCTCTGTATAACCCCTGCAGCTCCTGGTCAACATTCCCATCTCTGTGTGTGGCCAGGATGTGCTCTGTATACCCCTGCAGCTCCTGGTCAACATTCCCATCTCTGTGTGGCCAGGGTGTGCTCTGTATAACCCCTGCAGCTCCTGGTTAACATTCCCATCTCTGTGTGTGGCCAGGGTGTGCTCTGTATAACCCCTGCTCCTGGTCAACATTCCCATCTCTGTGTGGCCTGGGTGTGCTCTGTGTAACCCCTGCAGCTCCTGGTCAACATTCCCATCTCTGTGTGGCCAGGGTGTGCTCTGTATAACTCCTGCAGCTCCTGGTCAACATGTCCTTCTCTGTGTGGCCAGCGTGTGCTCTGTATAACCCCTGCAGCTCCTGGTCAACATTCCCATCTCTGTGTGGCCAGGGTGTGCTCTGTATAACTCCTGCAGCTACTGGTCAACATTCCCATCTCTGTGTGGCCAGGGTGTGCTCAGTATAACTCCTGCAGCTCCTGGTCAACATTCCCATCTCTGTGTGACCAGGGTGTGCTCTGTATAACCCCTGCAGCTCCTGGTCAACATTCCCATCTCTGTGTGTGGTCAGGGTGTGCTCTGTTTAACTTCTGCAGCTCCTGGTCAACATTCCATTCTCTGTGTGTCCAGGATGTGCTCTGTATACTCCTGCAGCTCCTGGTCTGTATAACTCCTGCAGCTCCTATTCAACATTCTCATTTCTGTGTGGCCAGGGTGTGCTCTGCATAACCCCTGCAGCTCCTGGTCAACATTCCCATCTCTGTGTGGCCAGGGTGTGCTCAGTATAACTCCTGCAGCTCGTGGTCGACATTCCCATCTCTGTGTGCCGAGGGTGTGCTCTGTGTAACCCCTGCAGCTCCTGGTCAACATTCCCATATCTGTGTGGCCTGGGTGTGCTCTGTATAACCCCAGCAGCTCCTGGTCAACATTCCCATCTCTGTGTGGCCAGGGTGTGCTCTGTATAACCCCTGCAGCTCCTGGTCAACATTCCCATCTCTGTGTGTCCAGGGTGTGCTCTGTATAACCCCTGCAGCTCCTGGTCAACATTCCCATATCTGTGTGGCCAGGGTGTGCTCTGTATAACCCCTGCAGCTCCTGGTCAACATTCCCATCTCTGTGTGGCCAGGGTGTGCTCTGTATAACCCCAGCAGCTCCTGGTCAACATTCCCATCTCTGTGTGGCCAGGGTGTGCTCTGTATAACTCCTGCAGCTCCTGGTCAACATGTCCTTCTCTGTGTGGCCAGGGTGTGCTCTGTATAACCCCTGCAGCTCCTGGTCAACATTCCCATCTCTGGATGGCCAGGGTGTGCTCAGTATAACCCCTGCAGCTCCTGGACAACATTTCCATCTCTGTGTGACCAGGGTGTGCTCTGTATAACCCCTGCAGCTCCTGGTCAACATTCCCATCTCTGTGTGACCAGGGTGTGCTCTGTATAACCCCTGCAGCTTCTGGTCAACATTCCCATCTCTGTGTGACCAGGGTGTGCTCTGTATAACCCCTGCAGCTCCTGGTCAACATTCCCATCTCTGTGTGTGGTCAGTGTGTGCTCTGTATAACTCCTGCAGCTCCTGGTCAACATTCCCATCTCTGTGTGGCCAGGATGTGCTCTGTATACTCCTGCAGCTCCTGGTCAACATTCCCATCTCTGTGTGTGGTCAGGGTGTGCTCTGTATAACTCCTGCAGCTCCTGGTCAACATTTCCATCTCTGTGTGGCCAGGATGTGCTCTGTATACTCCTGCAGCTCCTGGTCAACATTCCCATCTCTGTGTGTGGTCAGGGTGTGCTCTGTATAACCCCTGCAGCTTCTGGTCAACATTCCCATCTGTGTGTGGCCAGGATGTGCACTGTATAATCCCAGTAGCTCCTGGTCAAAATTCCCATCTCTGTGTGTTGTCAGGGTGTGCTCTGCATAACTCCTGCAGCTCCTGGTCAACATTCCCATCTCTGTGTGGCCAGGGTGTGCTCTGTATAACCCCTGCAGCTCCTGGTTAACATTACCAACTCTGTGTGTGGCCAGGATGTGCTCTGTATAACCCCTGCAACTCCTGGTCAACATTCCCATCTCTGTGTGGCCAGGGTGTGCTCTGTATAACTCCTGAAACTCCTGGTCAACATTCCCATCTGTGTGTCTGGCCAGGGTGTGCTCTGTATAACCCCTGCAACTCCTGGTCAACATTCCCATCTCTGTGTGACCAGGGTGTGCTCTGTATAACCCCTGCAGCTCCTGGTCAACATTCCCATCTCTGTGTGTGGTCAGTGTGTGCTCTGTATAACTCCTGCAGCTCCTGGTCAACATTCCCATCTCTGTGTGGCCAGGATGTGCTCTGTATACTCCTGCAGCTCCTGGTCAACATTCCCATCTCTGTGTGTGGTCAGGGTGTGCTCTGTATAACTCCTGCAGCTCCTGGTCAACATTTCCATCTCTGTGTGGCCAGGATGTGCTCTGTATACTCCTGCAGCTCCTGGTCAACATTCCCATCTCTGTGTGTGGTCAGGGTGTGCTCTGTATAACCCCTGCAGCTTCTGGTCAACATTCCCATCTGTGTGTGGCCAGGATGTGCACTGTATAATCCCAGTAGCTCCTGGTCAAAATTCCCATCTCTGTGTGTTGTCAGGGTGTGCTCTGCATAACTCCTGCAGCTCCTGGTCAACATTCCCATCTCTGTGTGGCCAGGGTGTGCTCTGTATAACCCCTGCAGCTCCTGGTTAACATTACCAACTCTGTGTGTGGCCAGGATGTGCTCTGTATAACCCCTGCAACTCCTGGTCAACATTCCCATCTCTGTGTGGCCAGGGTGTGCTCTGTATAACCCCTGCAGCTCATGGTCAACATTTCCATCTCTGTTTGTGCCCAGGGTGTGCTCTGTATAACCCCAGCAGCTCCTGGTCAACATTCCCGTCTCTGTGTGTGGCCAGGGTGTGCTCTGTGTAACCCCAGCAGCTCCTGGTCAACATTCCCATCTCTGTGTGGCCAGGGTGTGCTCTGTATAACACCTGCAGCTCCTGGTCAACATTCCCATCTCTGTGTGGCCAGGGTATGCTTTCTATAACCCCTGCAGCTCCTGGTCAACATTCCCATCTATGTGTGGCCAGGGTGTGCTCTGTATAAACCCTGCAGCTCCTGGTCAACATTCCCATCTCTGTGTGGCCATGGTGTGCACTGTATAACCCCAGCCACTCCTGGTCAACATTCGCATCTCTGTGTGTGGCCAGGGTGTGCTCTGTATAACTACTGCAGCTCCTGGTGAACATTCCCATCTCAGTGTGGACAGGGTGTGCTCTGTATAACCCCAGCAGCTCCTGGTCAACATCCCCATCTCTGTGTGTGGCCAGGGTGTGCTCTGTATAACCCCTGCAGCTCCTGGTTAACATTCCCATCTCTGTGTGGCCAGGGTGTGCTCTGTATAACCCCTGCAGCTCCTGGTCAACATTCCCATCTCTTTGTGGCCAGGGTGTGCTCTGTATAACCCCAGCAGCTCCTGGTCAACATTCCCATCTCTGTGTGTGGCCAGGGTGTGCTCTGTATAACCCCTGCAGCTCCTGGTCAACATTCCCATCTCTGTGTGGCCAGGGTGTGCTCTGTATAACCCCTGCAGCTCCTGGTCAACATTCCCATCTCTTTGTGGCCAGGGTGTGCTCTGTATAACCCCAGCAGCTCCTGGTCAACATTCCCATCTCTGTGTGTGGCCAGGGTGTGCTCTGTATAACCCCTGCAGCTCCTGGTCAACATTCCCATCTGTGTGTGGCCAGGGTGTGCTCTGTATAACCCCTGCAGCTCCTGGTCAACATTCCCATCTCTGTGTGGCCAGGGTGTGCTCTGCATAACTCCTGCAGCTCCTGGTCAACATTCACATCTCTGTGCAGCCAGGATGTGCACTGTATAACCCCAGCAGCTCCTGGTCAACATTCCCATCTCCGTGTGTGGCCAGGGTGTGCTCTGTATAACTCCTGCAGCTCCTGGTCAACATTCCCATCTCTGTGTGGCCAGGATGTGCTCTGTATAACCCCTGCAGCTCCTGGTCAACATTCCCATCTCTGTGTGGCCAGGCTATGCTCTGTATCAACACTGCAGCTCCTGGTCAACATTCCCATCTCTGTGTGGCCAGGATGTGCACTGTATAATCCCAGTAGGTCCTTGTCAACATTCCCATCTCTGTGTGTGGGCAGGGTGTGCTCTGTATAACCCCTGCAGCTCCTGGTCAACATTCCCATCTCTGTGTGGCCAGGGTCTGCTCTGTATAACTCCTGCAGCTCCTGGTCAACATTCCCATCTCTGTGTGGCCAGGGTGTGCTCTGTATAACCCCTGCAGCTCTTGGTCAACATTCCCATCTCTGTGTGGCCAGGGTGTGCTCTGTATAACTCCTGCAGCTCCTGGTCAACATTCCCGTCTCTCTCTGTCCAGGGTGTGCTCTGTATAACCCCTGCAGCTCCTGGTAAACATTCCCATCTCTGTGTGGCCAGGGTGTGCTCTGTATAACTCCTGCAGCTCCTGGCCAACATTCCCATCTCTGTGGGGCCAGGGTGTGGCTGTATAACTCCTGCAGCTCCTGGTCAACATTCCCATCTCTGTGTGGCCAAGGTGTGCTCTGTATAACCCCTGCAGCTCCTGGTCAACATTCCCATCTCTGTGTGGCCAGGGTGTGCTCTGTATAACCCCAGCAGCTCCTGGTCAACATTCCCATCTCTGTGTGGCCAGGGTGTGCTCTGTATAACCCCTGCAGCTCCTGGTCAACATTCCCTTCTCTGTGTGGCCAGGTTGTGCTCTGTATCACCCCTGCTCCTGGTCAACATTCCCTTCTCTGTGTGGCCAGGTTGTGCTCTGTATAACCCCTGTTCCTGGTCAACATTCCCATCTCTGTGTGGCCAGTGTGGGATCAGTATAACCCCTGCAACTCCTGGTCAACATTCCCATCTGTGTGGTCAGGATGTGCTCTGTATAACCCCTGCAATCCTGGTCAACATTCCCATCTGTGTGGCCAGGGTGTGCTCTGTCTAACCCAAGCAGCTCCTGGTCAACATTCCCATCACTGTGTGGTCAGGATGTGCTCTGTATAAGCCCTGCAACTCCTAGTCTACATTCCCATCACTGTGTGGTCAGGATGTTCTCTGTATAACCCCTGCATCTCCTGGTCAAGATTCCCGTCTCTGTGTGGCCACGATGTGCTCTGTCTAACCCCTGCAGCTCCTGGTCAACATGCCCATCTCCGTATGGCCAGGATGTGCTCTGCATAATCCCTGCTCCTGGTCAACATTCCCACCTCTGTGTGGTCAGGGTGTTCTCTGTATAACCCCTGCAACTCCTGGTCAACATTCCCATCTGTGTGGCCAGAGTGCGCTCTGTCTAACCCCAGCAGCTCCTGGTCAACATTTCCATCTCTGTGTGTGGTCAGTGGGTGCTCTGTATAACCCCTGCAGCTCCTGGTTAACATTCCCATCTCCGTGTGTGGCCACAATGTGCTCTGTATAACCCCTGCAGCTCCTGGTCAACATTCCCATCTCTGTGAGGCCAGGGTATGCTCTGTATAACCCCTGCAGCTCCTGGTTAACATTCCCATCTCTGTGATTCCAGGGTGCGCTCTGTATAACTCCTGCAGCTCCTGGTCAACATTCCCATCTGTGTGTGGCCAGGGTGTGCTCTGTATAACCCCTGCAGCTCCTGGTAAACATTCCCATCTCTGTGTGGCCAGGGTGTGCTCTGTATAACCCCTGCAGCTCCTGGTAAACATTCCCATCTCTGTGTGGCCAGGGTGTGCTCTGTATAACCGCTGCTCTTGGTCAACATTCCCTTCTCTGTGTGGGCAGGGTGTGCTCTGTATAACCCCTGCAGCTCCTGGCCAACATTCACATCTCTGTGTGGCCAGTGTGGGATCTGTATAACCCCTGCAACTCCTGGTCAACATTCCCATCTGTGTGGTCAGGATGTGCTCTTTATAACCCCTGTAGCTCCTGGTCAACATTCCCATCTCTGTGTGGCCAGGGAGTGCTCTGTATAATTCCTGCAGCTCCTGGTCAACATTCCCATCACTGTGTGGCCAGGGTGTGCTCTGTATGCTCCTGCAGCTCCTGGTCAACATGCCCATATCTGTGTGGCCAGGGTGTCCTCTGTATAACCCCTCCAGTTCCTGGTCAACATTCACATCTCTGTGTGGCCAGGGTGTGCACTGTATAACACCTGCAGCTCCTGGTCAACATTACCATCTCTGTGTGTCCAGGGTGTTCTCTGCATAACCCCTGCAGCTCCTGGTCAACATTCGCATCTCTGTGTGGCCAGGGTGTGCTCTGTATAACCCCTGCAGCTCTTGGTCAACATTCCCATCTCTGTGTGGCCAGGGTGTGATCTCTATAACCCCTGCAGCTCCTGGTCAACATTCCCTTCTCTGTGTGGCCAGGGTATGCTCTGTATAACCCCTGCTCCTGGTCAACATTCCCTTCTCTGTGTGGCCAGGGTGTGTTCTGTATAACCCCTGTTCCTGGTCAACATTCCCACCTCTGTGTGTGGCCAGGATGTGCTTTGTATAACCCCTGCAGCTCCTGGTCAACATTCCCACCTCTGTGTGGTCTGGGTGTTCTCTGTATAACCCCTGCAACACCTGGTCAACATTCCCATCTGTGTGGACAGGGTGTGCTCTGTTAACTCCTGCTCCTGGTCAACATTCCCATCACTGTGTGATCGGGGTGTGCTCTGTCTAACCCCAGCAGCTCCTGGTCAACATTCCCATCTGTGTGTGGCCAGGGTGTGCTCTGTATAACCCCTGCAGCTCCTGGTCAACATTTCCATCTCTGTGTGGCCAGTGTGGGATCTGTATAACCCCTGCAACACCTGGTCAACATTCCCATCTGTGTGGTCAGGATGTGCTCTGTATAACCCCTGCAACTCCTGGTCAACATTCCCATCTGTGTGGCCAGGGTCGCTCTGTATACCCCTGCTCCTGGTCAACATTCCCACCTCTGTGTGGTCAGGGTGTTCTCTGTATAACCCCTGCAACTCCTGGTCAAGATTCCCATCTGTGTGGCCGGGGTGTGCTCTGTTAACCCCTGTAGCTCGTGGTCAACATTACCATCTATGTCTGGCCAGGGTGTGCTCTGTATAACCCCTACAGCTCCTGGTCAACTTTCCCATCTCTGTGTGGCCAGGGTGTGCACTGTATAACCCCAGCAACTCCTGGTCAACATTCGCATCTCTGTGTGTGGCCAGGGCGTGCTCTGTATAACCCCAGCAGCTCCTGGTCAACATTCTCATCTCTGTGTGTGGCCAGGGTGTGCTCTGTGTAACCCCAGCAGCTCCTGGTCAACATTCCCATCTCTGTGTGGCCAGTGTGTGCTCTGTATAACTCCTGCAGCTCCTGGTCAACATTCTCATCTCTGTGTGACCAGGGTGTGCTCTGTATCACCCCTGCAGCTCCTGGTCAACATTCCCATCTCTGTGTGGCCAGGCTGCGCTCAGTATAACTCCTGCAGCTCCTGGTCGACATTTCCATCTCTATGTGTCGATGGTGTGCTCTGTATAACCCCAGCAGCTCCTGGTCAACATTCCCATCTCTGTGTGGCCAGGGTGTGCTCTGTGTAACACCAGAAGCTCCTGGTCAACATTCCCATCTCTGTGTGGCCAGGGTGTGCTCTGTATAACACCTGCAGCTCCTGGTCAACATTCTCATCTCTGTGTGGCCAGGGTGTGCTCTGTATAACCCCTGCAGCTCCTGGTCAACATTCCCATCTCTGTGTGGCCAGGGTGTGCTCTGTATAACCGCTGCTCTTGGTCAACATTCCCTTCTCTGTGTGGGCAGGGTGTGCTCTGTATAACCCCTGCAGCTCCTGGCCAACATTCACATCTCTGTGTGGCCAGTGTGGGATCTGTATAACCCCTGCAACTCCTGGTCATCATTCCCATCTGTGTGGTCAGGATGTGCTCTTTATAACCCCTGCAGCTCCTGGTCAACATTCCCATCTCACTGTGGCCAGGGTGTGCTCTGTATAAACCCTGCAGCTCCTGGTTAACATTCCCATCTCTGTGTGTGGCCAGGATCTGCTCTGTATAACTCCTGCAGCTCCTGGTCAACATTCCCATCACTGTGTGGCCAGGGTGTGCTCTGTATAACTCCTGCAGCTCCTTGTCAACATTCCCATCTCTGTGTGGCCAGGGTGTGCTCTGTATAACCCCAGCAGCTCCTGGTCAACATTCCCATCTCTGTGTGGCCAAGGTGTGCTCTGTATCACCCCTGCAGCTCCTGGTTAACATTCCCATCACTGTGTGTGGGCAGGATCTGCTCTGTATGCTCCTGCAGCTCCTGGTCAACATGCCCATCTCTGTGTGGCCAGGGTGTCCTCTGTATAACCCCTGCAGTTCCTGGTCAACATTCACATCTCTGTGTGGCCAGGGTGTGCTCTGTATAACACCTGCAGCTCCTGGTCAACATTCCCATCTCTGTGTGTCCAGGGTGTGCTCTGCATAACCCCTGCAGCTCCTGGTCAACATTTGCATCTCTGTGTGGCCAGGGTGTGCTCTGGATAACCCCTGCAGCTCCTGGTCAACATTCCCTTCTCTGTGTGGCCAGGGTGTGCTCTGTATAACCCCTGCTCCTGGTCAACATTCCCTTCTCTGTGTGGCCAGGGTGTGTTCTGTATAACCCCTGTTCCTGGTCAACATTCCCACCTCTGTGTGTGGCCAGGGTGTGCTCTATATAACCCCTGCAGCTCCTGGTCAACATTCCCATCTCTGTGTGGTCTGGGTGTTCTCTGTATAACCCCTGCAACTCCTGGTCAACATTCCCATCTGTGTGGCCAGGGTGTGCTCTGTTAACCCCTGCTCCTGGTCAACATTCCCATCACTGTGTGATCGGGCTGTGCTCTGTCTAACCCCAGCAGCTCCTGGTCAACATTCCCATCTGTGTGTGGCCAGGGTGTGCTCTGTATAACCCCTGCAGCTCCTGGTCAACATTCCCATCTCTGTGTGGCCAGTGTGGGATCTGTATAACCCCTGCAACTCCTGGTCAACATTCCCATCTGTGTGGTCAGGATGTGCTCTGTATAACCCCTGAAACTCCTGGTCAACATTCCCATCTGTGTGGCCAGGGTCGCTCTGTATACCCCTGCTCCTGGTCAACATTCCCACCTCTGTGTGGTCAGGGTGTGCTCTGTATAACCCCTGTAGCTCCTGGTCAACATTCCCATCTATAGAACATAGAACATAGAACATAGAACAATACAGCGCAGTACAGGCCCTTCGGCCCACGATGTTGCACCGAAACAAAAGCCATCTAACCTACACTATACCATTATCATCCATATGTTTATCCAATAAACTTTTAAATGCCCTTAATGTTGGCGAGTTCACTACTGTAGCAGGTAGGGCATTCCACGGCCTCACTACTCTTTGCGTAAAGAACCTACCCCTGACCTCTGTCCTATATCTATTACCCCTCAGTTTAAGGCTATGTCCCCTCGTGCTAGCCATTTCCATCCGCGGGAGAAGGCTCTCACTGTCCACCCTATCTAACCCTCTGATCATTTTGTATGCCTCTATTAAGTCTCCTCTTAACCTTCTTCTCTCTAACGAAAACAACCTCAAGTCCATCAGCCTTTCCTCATAAGATTTTCCCTCCATACCAGGCAACATCCTGGTAAATCTCCTCTGCACCCGTTCCAAAGCCTCCACGTCCTTCCTATAATGCGGTGACCAGAACTGTACGCAATACTCCAAATGCGGCCGTACCAGAGTTCTGTACAGCTGCAACATGACCTCCTGACTCCGGAACTCAATCCCTCTACCAATAAAGGCCAACACTCCATAGGCCTTCTTCACCACCCTATCAACCTGGGTGGCAACTTTCAGGGATCTATGTACATGGACACCTAGATCCCTCTGCTCATCCACACTTTCAAGAACTTTTCCATTAGCCACATATTCCACATTCCTGTTTTTCCTTCACCTCACACTTCTCTACATTAAACTCCATTTGCCACCTCTCAGCCCAGCACTGCAGCTTATCTATATCCCTCTGTAACCTGCTACTTCCTTCCTCACTATCGACAACACCACCGACTTTAGTATCGTCTGCAAATTTACTCACCCACCCTTCTGCGCCTTCCTCTAGGCCGTTGATAAAAATGACAAACAGCAACGGCCCCAGAACAGATCCTTGTGGTACTCCACTTGTGACAGAACTCCATTCTGAACATTTCCCATCAACCACCACCCTCTGTCTTCTTTCAGCTAGCCAATTTCTGATCCACATCTCTAAATCACCCTCAATCCCCAGCCTCCGTATTTTCTGCAATAGCCTACCGTGGGGAACCTTATCAAACGCTTTGCTGAAATCCATATACACCACATCAACTGCTCTACCCTCGTCTACCTGTTCAGTCACCTTCTCAAAGAACTCGATAAGGTTTGTGAGGCATGACCTACCCTTCACAAAGCCATGCTGACTATCCCTGATCATATTATTCCTATCTAGATGATTATAAATCTTGTCTCTTATAATGCCCTCCAAGACTTTACCCACTACAGACGTGAGGCTCACCGGTCTATAGTTGCCGGGGTTGTCTCTGCTCCCCTTTTTGAACAAAGGGACCACATTTGCTATCCTCCAGTCCTCTGGCACTATTCCTGTATCCAATGATGACATAAAAATCAAAGCCAATGGTCCAGCAATCTCTTCCCTGGCCTCCCAGAGAATCCTAGGATAAATCCCATCAGGCCCCGGGGACTTATCTATATTCAGCCTGTCCAGAATTGCCAACACCTCTTCCCTACTTACCTCAATGCCATCTAATTATTTACCTGGAGCTCAGCATTCTCCTCCACAACATTATCTTTTTCCTGAGTGAATACTGACGAAAAATATTCATTTAGAATCTCGCCTATCACTTCAGACTCTACACACAACTTCCCATCCCTGTCCTTGACTGGTCCTACTCTGTCCCTAGTCATTCGCTTATTCCTGACATACCTATAGAAAGCTTTTGGGTTTTCCTTGATCCTTCCTGCCAAATACTTCTCATGTCCCCTCCTTGCTCGTCTTAGCTCTCTCTTTAGATCCTTCCTCGCTACCTTGTAACTATCCATCGCCCCAACTGAAACTTCACACCTCATCTTCACATAGGCCTCCTTCTTCCTCTTAACAAGAGATTCCACTTCTATGTGTGGCCAGGGTGTGCTCTGTATAACCCCTGCAGCTCCTGGTCAACATTCCCATCTCTGTGTGGCCAGGGTGTGCACTGTATAACCCCACCAACTCCTGGTCAACATTTGCATCTCTGTGTGTGGCCAGGGTGTGCTCTGGATAACCCCAGCAGCTCCTGGTCAACATTCTCATCTCTGTGTGTGGCCAGGGTGTGCTCTGTGTAACCCCAGCAGCTCCTGGTCAACATTCCCATCTCTGTGTGGCCAGTGTGTGCTCTGTATAACTCCTGCAGCTCCTGGTCAACATTCTCATCTCTGTGTGGCCAGGGAGTGCTCTGTATCACCCCTGCAGCTCCTGGTCAACATTCCCATCTCTGTGTGGCCAGGCTGCGCTCAGTATAACTCCTGCAGCTCCTGGTCGACAATTCCATCTCTGTGTGTCGATGGTGTGCTCTGTATAACCCCAGCAGCTCCTGGTCAACATTCCCATCTCTGTGTGGCCAGGGTGTGCTCTGTGTAACACCAGAAGCTCCTGGTCAACATTCCCATCTCTGTGTGGCCAGGGTGTGCTCTGTATAACACCTGCAGCTCCTGGTCAACATTCTCATCTCTGTGTGGCCAGGGTGTGCTCTGTATAACCCCTGCAGCTCCTGGTCAACATTCCCATCTCTGTGTGGCCAGGGTGTGCTCTGTATAACCCGTGCAGCTCCTGGTCAACATTCCCATCTCTGTTTGGCCAGTGTGGGATCTGTATAACCCCTGCAACTCCTGGTCAACATTCCCATCTGTGTGGTCAGGATGTGCTCTGTATAACCCCTGCAACTCCTGGTCAACATTCCCATCTGTGTGGCCAGGGTCGCTCTGTATACCCCTGCTCCTGGTCAACATTCCCATCACTGTGTGGCCAGGGTGTGCTCTGTCTAACCCAATCAGCTCCTGGTGAACATTCCCATCTGTGTGTGGCCAGGGTGTGCTCTGTATAACCCCTGCAACTCCTGGTCTACATTCCCATCACTGTGTGGTCAGGATGTTCTCTGTATAACCCCTGCATGTCCTGGTCAACACTCCCATCTGTGTGTGGACAGCGTGCGCACTGTATAACCCCTGCAGCACCTGGTCAACATTCCCATCTCTGTGTGTGTCCAGGGTGTGCTCTGTATAACCCCTGCAGCTCCTGGTCAACATTCCCTTCTCTGTGTGGCCAGGATGTGCTCTGTATATCCCCTGCAGCTTCTGGCCAACATTCCCATCTGTGTGTGTGGCCAGGATGTGCTCTGTATAACTCCTGCAGCTCCTGGTCAACATTCCCATCTCTGTGTGGCCAGGGTGTGCTCTTTATAACCCCTGCAGCTCCTGGTCAACATTCCCATCTCTGTCTGGCCAGGGTATGTTCTGTATAACCCCTGCAGCTCCTGGTCAACATTCCCATTTCTGTGTGGCCAGGGTGTGCTCTGCATAACCCCTGCTCCTGGTCAACATTCCCATCTCTGTGTGGCCAGGGTGTGCTCTGTATAACTCCTGCAGCTCCTGGTCAACATGACCTTCTCTGTGAGGCCAGGTGGCGCTCTGTATAACTCCTGCAGCTCCTGGTCAACATTCCCATCTGTGTGGCCAGGGTGTGCTCTGTATAACCCCTGTTCCTGGTCAACATTCCCATCTTTGTGTGTGGCCAGGGTGTGCTCTGTATAACCCCTGCAGCTCCTGGTCAGCATTCCCATCTGTGTGTGTGTCCAGGGTGTGCTCTGTATAACCCCTGCAGCTCCTGGTCAACATTCCCATCTGTGTGGCCAGTGTGTGCTCTGTATAACCCCTGCAGCTCCTGGTCAACATTCCCATCTGTGTGTGTGTCCTTGGTTTGCTCTGCATAAGCCCAGCAGCTCCTGGTCAACACTCCCATATGTGTGTGGACAGCATGCGCACTGTATAACCCCTGCAGCTCCTGGTCAACATTCCCATCTCTGTGTGTCTCCAGGGTGTGCTCTGTATAACCCCTGCAGCTCCTGGTCAACATTCTCATCTCTGTATGTGGCCAGGGTGTGGTCTGTATACTCCTGCAGCTCCTGGTCAACATTCCCATCTCTGTGTGGCCAGGGTGTGCTCTGTATTACCCCTGCAGCTCCTGGTCAACATTCCCATCTCTGCGTGGCCAGGGTGTGATCTGTATAACCACTGCAGCTCCTGGTCAACATTCCCATCTCTGTGTGTCCAGGGTGTGCTCTGTATAACCCCAGCAGGTCCTGGTCAACATTCCCATCTCTGTGTGGCCAGGGTGTGCCCTGTTTAACACCTGCAGCTCCTGGTCAACATTCCCATCTCTGTGTGGCCAGGATGTGCTCTGTATACTCCTGCAGCTCCTGGTCAACATTCCCATCTCTGTGTGTGGTCGGGGTGTGCTCTGTATAACCACTGCTGCTCCTGGTCAACATTCCCATCTCTGTGTGGCCAGGATGTGCACTGTATAATCCCAGAAGCTCCTGGTCAACATTCCCATCTCTGTGTGTGGTCAGGGTGTGCTCTGTATAACTCCTGCAGCTCCTGGTCAACATTCCCATCTATGTGTGGCCAGGGTGTGCTCTGTATAACTCCTGCAGCTCCTGGTCAACATGTCCTTCTCTGTGAGGCCAGGTGGCGCTCTGTATAACCCCTGCAGCTCCTGGTCAACATTCCCATCTGTGTGTGCCCAGGGTATGCTCTGTATAACTCCTGCAGCTCCTGGTCAACATTCCCATTTCTGTGTGGCCAGGTTGTGCTCTGTATAACCCCTGCAGCTCCTGGTCAACATTTCCATCTGTGTGTGTGTCCAGGGTGTGCTCTGTATAACCCCAGCAACTCCTGGTCAACACTCCCATCTGTCTGTGGACAGCGTGCGCACTGTATAACCCCTGCAGCACCTGGTCAACATTCCCATCTGTGTGTAATGGCCAGGATGTGCTCTGTATAACTCCTGCAGCTCCTGGTCAACATTCCCATCTCTGTGTGGCCAGGGTGTGCTCTGTATAACCCCTGCAGCTCCTGGTCAACATTCCCATCTCTGTGTAGCCAGGGTGTGTTCTGTATAACCCCTGCAGCTCCTGGTCAACATTCCCATCTCTGTGTGGCCAGGGTGTGCTCTGTATAACCCGTGCTCCTGGTCAACATTCCCATCTCTGCGTGGCCAGGGTGTGCTCTGTATAACTCCTGCAGCTCCTGGTCAACATGTCCTTCTCTGTGAGGCCAGGTGGCGCTCTGTATAACCCCTGCAGCTCCTGGTCAACATTCCCATCTGTGTGTGCCCAGGGTATGCTCTGTATAACTCCTGCAGCTCCTGGTCAACATTCCCATCTCTGTGTGGCCAGGTTGTGCTCTGTATAACTCCTGCAACTCCTGGTCAATATTCCCATTTCTGTGTGGCCAGGGTATGCTCTGTATAACCCCTGCAGCTCCTGGTCAGCATTCCCATCTGTGTGTGTGTCCAGGGTGTGCTCTGTATAACCCCTGCAGCTCCTGGTCAACATTCCCATCTCTGTGTGGCCAGTGTGTGCTCTGTATAACCCCTGCAGCTCCTGGTCAACATTCCCATCTGTGTGTGTGTCCTTGGTGTGCTCTGTATAAGCCCAGCAGCTCCATGTCAACACTCCCATATGTGTGTGGACAGCATGCGCACTGTATAACCCCTGCAGCTCCTGGTCAACATTCCCATCTCTGTGTGGCCAGGATGTGCTCTGTATATCCCCTGCAGCTCCTGGTCAACATTCCCATCTGTGTGTGTGGCCAGGGTGTGCTCTGTATAACCCCTGCAGCTCCTGGTCAACATTCTCATCTCTGTGTGGCCAGGATGTGCTCTGTATATCCCCTGCAGCTCCTGGTTAACATTCCCATCTCTGTTTGTGCCCAGGGTGTGCTCTGTATAACCCCAGCAGCTCCTGGTCAACATTCCCGTCTCTGTGTGGCCAGGGTGTGCTCTGTATAACCCCCGCAGCTCCTGGTCAACATTCTCATCTCTGTGTGTGGCCAGTGTGTGGTCTGTATACTCCTGCAGCTCCTGGTCAACATTCCCATCTCTGTGTGGCCAGGGTGTGATCTGTATAACCCCTGCAGCTCCTGGTCAACATTCCCATCTCTGTGTGGCCTGGGAGTGATCTGTGTAACCCCTGCAGCTCCTGGTTAACATTCCCATCTCTGTGTGGCCAGGGTGTGCTCTTTTATAACCCCAGCAGTTCCTGGTCAAAATTCCCACCTCTGTGTGTCCAGGGTGTGCTCTGTATAACCCCTGCAGCTCCTGGTCAACATTCCCATCTCTGTGTGTCCAGGGTGTGCTCTGTATAACCTCAGCAGCTCATGGTCAACATTCCCATCTCTGTGTGGCCAGGGTGTGCTCTGTTTAACACCTGCAGCTCCTGGTCAACATTCCCATCTCTGTGTGGCCAGGGTGTGCTCTGTATAACCCCTGCAGCTCCTGGTCAACATTCCCATCTCTGTGTGGCCAGGATGTGCTCTGTATACTCCTGCAGCACCTGGTCAACATTCCCATCTCTGTGTGGCCAGGATGTGCTCTGTATACTCCTGCAGCTCCTGGTAAACATTCCCATCTCTGTGTGGCCAGGGTGTGCTCTGTATAACTCCTGCAGCTCCTGGTCAACATTCCCATCTCTGTGTGTGGTCAGGGTGTGCTCTGTCTAACCCCTGCAGCTCCTGGTCAACATTCCCATCTCTGTGTGGCCAGGGTGTGCTCTGTATAAAATCTGCAGCCCCTGGTCAACATTCCCATCTTTGTCTGGCCAGGGTGTGCTCTGTATAACTCCTGCAGCTCCTGGTCAACATTCCCATCTCTGTGTGGCCAGGGTATGCTCTCTATAACCCCTGCAGCTCCTGGTCAACATTCCCATCTATGTGTGGCCAGGGTGTTCTCTGTATAACCCCTGCAGCTCCTGGTCAACATTCCCATCTCTGTGTGGCCAGGGTATGCTCTCTATAACCCCTGCAACTCCTGGTCAACATTCCCATCTATGTGTGGCCAGGGTGTTCTCTGTATAACCCCTGCAGCTCCTGGTCAACATTCCCTTCTCTGTGTGTGGCCAGGGTGTGCTCTGTATAACCCCTGCAGCTCCTGGTCAACATTCGCATCTCTGTGTGTGGCCAGGGTGTGCTCTGTATAACTACTGCAGCTCCTGGTGAGCATTCCCATCTCAGTGTGGCCAGGGTGTGCTCTGTATAACCCCAGCAGCTCCTGGTCAACATTCTCATCTCTGTGTGGCCAGGGTGTGCTCTGTATAACACCTGCAGCTCCTGGTGAGCATTCCCATCTCTGTGTGGCCAGGGTGTGCTCTGTATAACCCCTGCAGCTCCTGGTCAACATTCCCATCTCTGTGTGTGGTCAGGATGTGCTCTGTATACTCCTGCAGCTCCTGGTCAACATTCCCATCTCTGTGTGGCCTGGATGTGCTCTGTATACCCCTGCAGCTCCTGGTCAACATTCCCATCTCTGTGTGGCCAGGGTGTGCTCTGTATAACCCTTGCAGCTCCTGGTCAACATGTCCTTCTCAGTGAGGCCAGGTGGCGCTCTGTATAACCCCTGCAGCTCCTGGTCAACATTCCCATCTCTGTGTGTGGTCAGGGTGTGCTCTTTATAACCCCTGCAGCTTCTGGTCAACATTCCCATCTGTGTGTGTGGCCAGGGTGTGCTCTGTATAACCCCTGCAGCTCCTGGTCAATATTCCCATCTATGTGTGGCCAGGGTGTGCTCTGTATAAACCCTGCAGCTCCTGGTCAACATTCCCATCTCTGTGTGTGGCCAGGGTATGCTCTCTCTAACCCCTGCAGCTCCTGGTCAATATTCCCATCTACGTGTGGCCAGGGTGTGCTCTGTATAACCCCAGCAGCTCCTGGTCAACATTCGCATCTCTGTGTGTGGCCAGGGTGTGCTCTGTATAACTACTGCAGCTCCTGGTGAACATTCCCATCTCAGTGTGGCCAGGGTGTGCTCTGTCTAACCCCATCAGCTCCTGGTCAACATTCTCATCTCTGTGTGTGGCCAGGGTGTGCTCTGTATAACCCCTGCAGCTCCTGGTCAACATTCTCATCTCTGTGTGTGGCCAGGGTGTGCTCTGTATAACCCCTGCAGCTCCTGGTCAACATCCCATCTCTGTGTGGCCAGTGTGTGCTCTGTATAACCCCTGCAGCTCCTGGTCAACACTCCCATCTCTATGTGGCCAGGGTGTGCTCTGTATAACCCCTGCATCTCCTGGTCAACATTCCCATCTCTGTGTGGCCAGGGTGTGCTCTGTATAACCCCTGCATCTCCTGGTCAACATTCCCATCTCTGTGTGTGGCCAGGGTGTGCTCTGTCTAACCCCAGCAACTCCTGGTCAACAATCCCATCTGTGTCTGGCCTTGATGTGCTCTGCATACTCCTGCAGCTCCTGGTCAACATTCCCATCTCTGTGTGGCCAGGCTGTGGTCTGTATCACCCCTGCAGCTCCTGGTCAACATTCCCATCTCTGTGTGGCCAGGATGTCCACTGTATAATCCCAGTAGCTCCTTTTCAACATTTCCATCTCTGTTTGTGACCAGGGTGTGCTCTGTATAACTCCTGCAGCTCCTGGTCAACATTCCCATCTGTGTGTGTCCAGGATGTGCTCTGTATAACTCCTGCAGCTCCTGGTCAACATTCCCATCTCTGTGTGGCCAGGGTGTGCTCTGTATAACCCCTGCAGCTCCTGGTCAACATTCCCATCTCTGTGAGGCCAGGGTGTGCTCTGTATGACACCTGCAGCTCCTGGTCAACATTTCCATCTCTGTGTGGACAGGGTATGCACTGTATAACTCCTGCAGCACCTGGTCAACATGTCCTTCTCAGTGAGGCCAGGTGGCGCTCTGTATAACCCCTGCAGCTCCTGGTCAACATTCACAGCTGTGTGTTCCCAGGGTATGCTCTGTATAACTCCTGCAGCTCCTGGTCAACATTCCCATCTCTGTGTGGCCAGGTTGTGCTCTGTATAACTCCTGCAGCTCATAGTCATCATTCCCATTTCCGTGTGTGGGCAGGGTGTGCTCTGGATAACCCCTGCAGCTCCTGGTCAACATTCCCATCTCTGTGTGGCCAGGGTGTGCTCTGTATAACCCCTGCAGCTCCTGGTAAACATTCCCATCTCTGTGTGGCCAGGGTATTCTCTGTATAACTCCTGCAGCTCCTGGCCAACATTCCCATCTCTGTGGGGCCAGGGTGTGGCTGTATAACTCCTGCAGCTCCTGGTCAACATTCCCATCTCTGTGTGGCCATGGTGTGCTCTGTATAACCCATGCAGCTCCTGGTCAACATTCCCATCTCTGTGTGGCCAGGGTGTGCTCTGTATAACCCCAGCAGCTCCTGGTCAACATTCCCATCTCTGTGTGGCCAGGGTGTGCTATGTATAACCCCTGCAGCTCCTGGTCAACATTCCCTTCTCTGTGTGGCCAGGGTGTGCTCTGTATAACCCCTGCTCCTGGTCGACATTCCCTTCTCTGTGTGGCCAGGTTGTGCTCTGGATAACCCCTGCAGCTCCTGGTCAACATTCCCATCTCTGTGTGGCCAGGGTGTGCTCTGTATAACCCCTGCAGCTCCTGGTCAACATTCCCATCTCTGTGTGGCCAGTGTGGGATCAGTATAACCCCTGCAACTCCTGGTCAACATTCCCATCTGTGTGGTCAGGATGTTCTCTGTATAACCCCTGCAACTCCTGGTCAACATTCCCATCTGTGTGGCCAGGGTCACTCTGTATACCCCTGCTCTTGGTCAACATTCCCATCATTGTGTGTCCAGGGTGTGCTCTGTCTAACCCCAGCAGCCCCTGGTCAACATTTCCATCTCTGTGTGTGGTCAGGGAGTGCTCTGTATAACTCCTGCAGCTCCTGGTCAACCTTCCCATCTCTGTGTGGCCAGGGTGTGGTCTGTATAACCCTGCAGCTCCTGGTTAACATTCCCATCTCTGTGTGTGGCCACAATGTGCTCTGTATAACTCCTGCAGCTCCTGGTCAACATTCCCATCTCTGTGTGGCCAGGGTGTGCTCTGTATAACCCCTGCAGCTCCTGGTCAACATTCCCATCTCTGTGAGGCCAGGGTGTGCTCTGTATAACACCTGCAGCTCCTGGTCAACATTCCCATCTCTGTGTGGCCAGGGTGTGCTCTGTATAACCCCTGCAGCTCCTGGTCAACATTCCCTTCTCTGTGTGGCCAGGGTGTGCTCTGTATAACCCCTGCTCCTGGTCAACATTCCCTTCTCTGTGTGGCCAGGTTGTGCTCTGTATAACCCCTGTTCCTGGTCAACATTCCCATCTTTGTGTGTGGCCAGGGTGTGCTCTGTATAACCCCTGCAGCTCCTGGTCAACATTCCCACCTCTGTGTGGTCAGGGTGTTCTCTGTATAACCCCTGCAACCCCTGGTCAACATTCCCATCTGTGTGGCCAGGGTCGCTCTGTATAACCCCTGCAGCTCCTGGTCAACATTCCCATCTCTGTGTGGCCAGTGTGGGATCAGTATAACCCCTGCAACTCCTGGTCAACATTCCCATCTTTGTGGTCAGGATGTGCTCTGTATAACCCCTGCAACTCCTGGTCAACATTCCCATCTGTGTGGCCAGGGTCGCTCTGTATACCCCTGCTCCTGGGCAATATTCCCATCACTGCGTGGCCAGGGTGTGCTCTGTCTAACCCAAGCAGCTCCTGGTCAACATTCCCATCTGTGTGTGGCCAGGGTATGCTCTGTATAACCCTGCTCCTGGTCAACATTCCCATCACTGTGTGGTCAGGATGTGCTCTGTCACACCCCTGCAACTCCTGGTCTACATTCCCATCTCTGTGTGGCCACAATGTGCTCTGTCTAACCCCTGCAGCTCCTGGTCAACATTCCTATCTCCGTATGGCCAGGATGTGCTCTGCATAATCCCTGCTCCTGGTCAACATTCCCACCTCTGTGTGGTCAGGGTGTGCTCTGTTAACCCCTGCTCCTAGTCAACATTCCCATCACTGTGTGTCCAGGGTGTGCTCTGTCTAACCCCAGCAGCTCCTGGTCAACATTTCCATCTCTGTGTGTGGTCAGGGGGTGCTCTGTATAACTCCTGCAGCTCCTGGTCAACCTTCCCATCTCTGTGTGGCCAGGGTGTGCTCTGTATAACCCCAGCAGCTCGTGGTCAACATTTCCATCTCTGTGTGTGGTCAGGGGGTGCTCTGTATAACTCCTGCAGCTGCTGGTCAACCTTCCCATCTCTGTGTGGGCAGGGTGTGCTCGGTATAAACCCTGCAGCTCCTGGTCAACATTCCCATCTCTGTGAGGCCAGGGTGTGCTCTGTATAACTCCTGCAGCTCCTGGTCAACATTCCCATCTCTGTGTGGCCAGGGTGTGCTCTGTTAAACTCCTGCAGCTCCTGGTCAACATGTCCTTCTCAGTGAGGCCAGGGTGTGCTCTGTATAACCCCAGCTCCTGGTCAACATTCCCATCTCTGTGTGGCCAGGTTGTGCTCTGTATAACTCCTGCAGATCCTGGTCAACATTCCCATCTCTGTGTGGCCAGTGTGGGATCTGTATAACCTATGCATCTCCTGGTCAACATTCCCATCTGTGTGGTCAGGATGTGCTCTGTATAACCCCTGCAGCTCCTGGTCAACATTCCCATCTCTGTGTGGCCAGGGTGTGCTCTGTATAACCCCTGCAGCTCCTGGTTAACATTCCCATCTCTGTGTGTGGCCAGCATCTGCTCTGTATAACTCCTGCAGCTCCTGGTCAACATTCCCATCAATGTGTGGCCAGGGTGTGCTCTGTATAACTCCTGCAGCTCCTGGTCAACATTCCCATCTCTGTGTGGCCAGGGTGTGCTCTGTATAACCCCAGCAGCTCCTGGTCAACATTCCCATCTCTGTGTGGCCAGGGTGTGCTCTGTATAACCCCAGCAGCTCCTGGTAAACATTCCCATCTCTGCGTGGCCAAGGTGTTCTCTGTATAACCCCTGCAGCTCCTGGTTAACATTCCCATCTCTGTGTGTGGGCAGGATCTGCTCTGTATACTCCTGCAGCTCCTGGTCAACATGCCCATCTCTGTGTGGCCAGGGTGTGCTCTGTATAACACCTGCAGCTCCTGGTCAACATTCACATCTCTGTGTGTCCAGGGTGTTCTCTGCATAACCCCTGCAGCTCCTGGTCAACATTCCCATCTCTGTGTGGCCAGGGTGTGCTCTGTATAACCCCTGCAGCTCCTGGTCAACATTCCCATCTCTGTGTGGCCAGGGTGTGCTCTGTATAACCCCTGCAGCTCCTGGTCTACATTCCCATCACTGTGTGGTCAGGATGTGCTCTGTATAACCCCTGCAACTCCTGGTCTACATTCCCATCACTGTGTGGTCAGGATGTTCTCTGTATAACCCCTGCATCTCCTGGTCAAGATTCCCATCTCTGTGTGGCCAGGATGTGCTCTGTCTAACCCCTGCAGCTCCTGGTCAACATTCCCATCTCCGTATGGCCAGGATGTGCTCTGCATAATCCCTGCTCCTGGTCAACATTCCCACCTCTGTGGTCAGGGTGTTCTCTGTATAACCCCTGCAACTCCTGGTCAACATTCCCATCTGTGTGGCCAGGGTGTGCTCTGTTAACCCCTGCTCCTGGTCAACATTCCCATCACTGTGTGATCAAGGTGTGCTCTGTCGAACCCCAGCAGCTCCTGGTCAACATTCCCATCTGTGTGTGGCCAAGGTGTGCTCTGTATCACCCCTGCATCTCCTGGTCAACATTCCCATCTATGTGTGGCCAGGGTGTGCTCTGTATAACCCCTGCAGCTCCTGGTCAACATTCCCATCTCTGTGAGGCCAGGGTGTGCACTGTATAACCCCAGCAGCTCCTGGTCAACATTCTCATCTCTGTGTGTGGCCAGGGTGTGCTCTGTGTAACCCCAGCAGCTCCTGGTCAACATTCCCATCTCTGTGTGGCCAGTGTGTGCTCTGTATAACTCCTGCAGCTCCTGGTCAACATTCCCATCTCTGTGTGGCCAGGCTGCGCTCAGTATAACTCCTGCAGCTCCTGGTCGACATTCCCATCTTTGTATGTCGATGGTGTGCTCTGTATAACCCCAGCAGCTCCTGGTCAACATTCCCATCTCTGTGTGGCCAGGGTGTGCTCTGTGTAACACCAGAAGCTCCTGGTCAACATTCCCATCTCTGTGTGGCCAGGGTGTGCTCTGCATAACACCTGCAGCTCCTGGTCAACATTCTCATCTCTGTGTGGCCAGGGTGTGCTCTGTATATCCCCTGCAGCTCCTGGTCAACATTCCCATCTCTGTGTGGCCAGGGTGTGCTCTGTATAACCCCTGCAGCTCCTGGTCAACATTCCCATCTCTGTGTGGCCAGTGTGGGATCTGTATAACCCCTGCAACTCCTGGTCAACATTCCCATCTGTGTGGTCAGGATGTACTCTGTATAACCCCTGCAACTCCTGGTCAACATTCCCATCTGTGTGGCCAGGGTCGCTCTGTATACCACTGCTCCTGGTCAACATTCCCATCACTGTGTGGCCAGGGTGTGCTCTGTCTAACCCAAGCAGCTCCTGGTGAACATTCCCATCTGTGTGTGGCCAGGGTGTGCTCTGTATACCCCTGCTCCTGGTCAACATTCCCATTCTGTGTGGTCAGGATGTGCTCTCTTTAACCCCTGCAACTCCTGGTCTCCATTCCCATCACTGTGTGGTCAGAATGTTCTCTGTATAACCCCTGCATGTCCTGGTCAAGTTTCCCATCTCTGTGTGGCCACGATGTGCTCTGTCTAACCCCTGCAGCTTCTGGTCAACATTCCCATCTCCGTATGGCCAGGATGTGCTCTGCATAATCCCTGCTCCTGGTCAACATTCCCACCTCTGTGTGGTCAGTGTGTTCTCTGTATAACCACTGCAACTCCTGGTCAACATTCCCATCTGTGTGGCCAGGGTGTGCTCTGTTAATCCCTGCTCCTGGTCAACATTCCCATCACTGTGTGATCAAGGTGTGCTCTGTCTAACCCCAGCAGCTCCTGGTCAACATTCCCATCTGTGTGTGGCCAAGGTGTGCTCTGTATAACCCCTGCAGCTCATGGTCAACATTCTCATCTCTGTGTGTGGCCAGGGTGTGCTCTGTGTAACCCCAGTAGCTCCTGGTCAACATTCCCATCTCTGTGTGGCCAGTGTGTGCACTGTATAACACCTGCAGCTCCTGGTCAACATTCTCATCTCTGTGTGGCCATGGTGTGCTCTGTATAACCCCTGCAGCTCCTGGTCAACATTCCCATCTCTGTGTGGCCAGACTGTGCTCAGTATAACTCCTGCAGCTCCTGGTCGACATTCCCATCTCTGTGTGTCGATGGTGTGCTCTGTATAACCCCAGCAGCTCCTGGTCAACATTCCCATCTCTGTGTGGCCAGGGTGTGCTCTGTATAACCCTTTTCAGCTCCTGGTGAACATTCCCATCTCTGTGTGGCCAGGATGTGCACTGTATAACCCCAGAAGCTCCTGGTCAACATTCCCATCTCTGTGTGTGGCCAGGGTGTGCTCTGTATAACTCCTGCAGCTCCTGGTCAACATTCCCATCTCTGTGTAGCCAGGATGTGCTCTGTATACTCCTGCAGCTCCTGGTCAACATTCCCATCTCTGTGTGGCCAGGATGTGCTCTGTACACTCCTGCAGCTCCTGGTCAACATTCCCATCTCTGTGTGTGGTCAGGATGTGCTCTGTATTACCCCTGTAGCTCCTGGTCAATATTCCCATCTCTGTGTGGCCAGGGTGTGCTCTGTATAACTCCTGCAGCTCCTGGTCAACATTCCCATCTCTGTGTGTGGTCAGGGGGTGCTCTGTATAACTCCTGCAGCTCCTGGTCAACATTCCCATCTCTGTAGGCCAGGGTGTGCTCTGTATAACCCCTGCAGCTCCTGGTTAACATTCCCATCTCTGTGTGTGGCCACGATGTGCTCTGTATAACTCCTGCAGCTCCTGGTCAACATTCCCAACTCTGTGTGGCCAGGGTGTGCTCTGTATAACCCCTGCAGCTCCTGGTCAACATTCCCATCTCTGTGAGGCCAGGGTGTGCTCTGTATAACACCTGCAGCTCCTGGTCAACATTCCCATTTCTGTGTGTGGGCAGGGTGTGCTCTGTATAACCCCTGCAGCTCCTGGTCAACATTCCCATCACTGTGTGGTCAGGATGTTCTCTGTATAACCCCAGCAGCTCCTGGTCAACATTCCCATCTGTGTGTGGCCAAGGTGTGCTCTGTATAACCCCTGCAGCTCATGGTCAACATTCTCATCTCTGTGTGTGGCCAGGGTGTGCTCTGTGTAACCCCAGTAGCTCCTGGTCAACATTCCCATCTCTGTGTGGCCAGTGTGTGCACTGTTTAACACCTGCAGCTCCTGGTCAACATTCTCATCTCTGTGTGGCCATGGTGTGCTCTGTATAACCCCTGCAGCTCCTGGTCAACATTCCCATCTCTGTGTGGCCAGACTGTGCTCAGTATAACTCCTGCAGCTCCTGGTCGACATTCCCATCTCTGTGTGTCGATGGTGTGCTCTGTATAACCCCAGCAGCTCCTGGTCAACATTCCCATCTCTGTGTGGCCAGGGTGTGCTCTGTATAACCCTTTTCAGCTCCTGGTGAACATTCCCATCTCTGTGTGGCCAGGATGTGCACTGTATAACCCCAGAAGCTCCTGGTCAACATTCCCATCTCTGTGTGTGGCCAGGGTGTGCTCTGTATAACTCCTGCAGCTCCTGGTCAACATTCCCATCTCTGTGTAGCCAGGATGTGCTCTGTATACTCCTGCAGCTCCTGGTCAACATTCCCATCTCTGTGTGGCCAGGATGTGCTCTGTACACTCCTGCAGCTCCTGGTCAACATTCCCATCTCTGTGTGTGGTCAGGATGTGCTCTGTATCACCCCTGTAGCTCCTGGTCAACATTCCCATCTCTGTGTGGCCAGGGTGTGCTCTGTATAACTCCTGCAGCTCCTGGCCAACATTCCCATCTCTGTGTGTGGTCAGGGGGTGCTCTGTATAACTCCTGCAGCTCCTGGTCAACATTCCCATCTCTGTGTGGCCAGGGTGTGCTCTGTATAACCCCTGCAGCTCCTGGTTAACATTCCCATCTCTGTGTGTGGCCACGATGTGCTCTGTATAACTCCTGCAGCTCCTGGTCAACATTCCCAACTCTGTGTGGCCAGGGTGTGCTCTGTATATCCCCTGCAGCTCCTGGTCAACATTCCCATCTCTGTGAGGCCATGGTGTGCTCTGTATAACACCTGCAGCTCCTGGTCAACATTCCCATCTCTGTGTGGCCAGGGTGTGCTCTGTATAACCCCTGCAGCTCCTGGTCAACATTCCCAGCTGTGTGTTCCCAGGGTATGCTCTGTATAACTCCTGCAGCTCCTGGTCAACATTCCCATCTCTGTGTGGCCAGGTTGTGCTCTGTATAACTCCTGCAGCTCCTGGTCAACATTCCCATTTCTGTGTGTGGGCAGGGTGTGCTCTGTATAACCCCTGCAGCTCCTGGTCAACATTCCCATCTCTGTGTGGCCAGGGTGTGCTCTGTATAACACCTGCAGCTCCTGGTCAACATTCCCATCTCTGTGTGTCCAGGGTGTGCTCTGCATAACCCCTGCAGCTCCTGGTCAATATTCCCATCTCTGTGTGGCCAGGGTGTGCTCTGTATACCCCCTGCAGCTCCTGGTCAACATTCCCTTCTCTGTGTGGCCAGGGTGTGCTCTGTATAACCCCTGCTCCTGGTCAACATTCCCTTCTCTGTGTGGCCAGGGTGTGCTCTGTATAACTCCTGCAGATCCTGGTCAACATTCCCATCTCTGTGTGGCCAGTGTGGGATCTGTATAACCTATGCATCTCCTGGTCAACATTCCCATCTGTGTGGTCAGGATGTGCTCTGTATAACCCCTGCAGCTCCTGGTCAACATTCCCATCTCTGTGTGGCCAGGGTGTGCTCTGTATAACCCCTGCAGCTCCTGGTTAACATTCCCATCTCTGTGTGTGGCCAGCATCTGCTCTGTATAACTCCTGCAGCTCCTGGTCAACATTCCCATCAATGTGTGGCCAGGGTGTGCTCTGTATAACTCCTGCAGCTCCTGGTCAACATTCCCATCTCTGTGTGGCCAGGGTGTGCTCTGTATAACCCCAGCAGCTCCTGGTCAACATTCCCATCTCTGTGTGGCCAGGGTGTGCTCTGTATAACCCCAGCAGCTCCTGGTAAACATTCCCATCTCTGCGTGGCCAAGGTGTTCTCTGTATAACCCCTGCAGCTCCTGGTTAACATTCCCATCTCTGTGTGTGGGCAGGATCTGCTCTGTATACTCCTGCAGCTCCTGGTCAACATGCCCATCTCTGTGTGGCCAGGGTGTGCTCTGTATAACACCTGCAGCTCCTGGTCAACATTCACATCTCTGTGTGTCCAGGGTGTTCTCTGCATAACCCCTGCAGCTCCTGGTCAACATTCCCATCTCTGTGTGGCCAGGGTGTGCTCTGTATAACCCCTGCAGCTCCTGGTCAACATTCCCATCTCTGTGTGGCCAGGGTGTGCTCTGTATAACCCCTGCAGCTCCTGGTCTACATTCCCATCACTGTGTGGTCAGGATGTGCTCTGTATAACCCCTGCAACTCCTGGTCTACATTCCCATCACTGTGTGGTCAGGATGTTCTCTGTATAACCCCTGCATCTCCTGGTCAAGATTCCCATCTCTGTGTGGCCAGGATGTGCTCTGTCTAACCCCTGCAGCTCCTGGTCAACATTCCCATCTCCGTATGGCCAGGATGTGCTCTGCATAATCCCTGCTCCTGGTCAACATTCCCACCTCTGTGGTCAGGGTGTTCTCTGTATAACCCCTGCAACTCCTGGTCAACATTCCCATCTGTGTGGCCAGGGTGTGCTCTGTTAACCCCTGCTCCTGGTCAACATTCCCATCACTGTGTGATCAAGGTGTGCTCTGTCGAACCCCAGCAGCTCCTGGTCAACATTCCCATCTGTGTGTGGCCAAGGTGTGCTCTGTATCACCCCTGCATCTCCTGGTCAACATTCCCATCTATGTGTGGCCAGGGTGTGCTCTGTATAACCCCTGCAGCTCCTGGTCAACATTCCCATCTCTGTGAGGCCAGGGTGTGCACTGTATAACCCCAGCAGCTCCTGGTCAACATTCTCATCTCTGTGTGTGGCCAGGGTGTGCTCTGTGTAACCCCAGCAGCTCCTGGTCAACATTCCCATCTCTGTGTGGCCAGTGTGTGCTCTGTATAACTCCTGCAGCTCCTGGTCAACATTCCCATCTCTGTGTGGCCAGGCTGCGCTCAGTATAACTCCTGCAGCTCCTGGTCGACATTCCCATCTTTGTATGTCGATGGTGTGCTCTGTATAACCCCAGCAGCTCCTGGTCAACATTCCCATCTCTGTGTGGCCAGGGTGTGCTCTGTGTAACACCAGAAGCTCCTGGTCAACATTCCCATCTCTGTGTGGCCAGGGTGTGCTCTGCATAACACCTGCAGCTCCTGGTCAACATTCTCATCTCTGTGTGGCCAGGGTGTGCTCTGTATATCCCCTGCAGCTCCTGGTCAACATTCCCATCTCTGTGTGGCCAGGGTGTGCTCTGTATAACCCCTGCAGCTCCTGGTCAACATTCCCATCTCTGTGTGGCCAGTGTGGGATCTGTATAACCCCTGCAACTCCTGGTCAACATTCCCATCTGTGTGGTCAGGATGTACTCTGTATAACCCCTGCAACTCCTGGTCAACATTCCCATCTGTGTGGCCAGGGTCGCTCTGTATACCACTGCTCCTGGTCAACATTCCCATCACTGTGTGGCCAGGGTGTGCTCTGTCTAACCCAAGCAGCTCCTGGTGAACATTCCCATCTGTGTGTGGCCAGGGTGTGCTCTGTATACCCCTGCTCCTGGTCAACATTCCCATTCTGTGTGGTCAGGATGTGCTCTCTTTAACCCCTGCAACTCCTGGTCTCCATTCCCATCACTGTGTGGTCAGAATGTTCTCTGTATAACCCCTGCATGTCCTGGTCAAGATTCCCATCTCTGTGTGGCCACGATGTGCTCTGTCTAACCCCTGCAGCTTCTGGTCAACATTCCCATCTCCGTATGGCCAGGATGTGCTCTGCATAATCCCTGCTCCTGGTCAACATTCCCACCTCTGTGTGGTCAGTGTGTTCTCTGTATAACCACTGCAACTCCTGGTCAACATTCCCATCTGTGTGGCCAGGGTGTGCTCTGTTAATCCCTGCTCCTGGTCAACATTCCCATCACTGTGTGATCAAGGTGTGCTCTGTCTAACCCCAGCAGCTCCTGGTCAACATTCCCATCTGTGTGTGGCCAAGGTGTGCTCTGTATAACCCCTGCAGCTCATGGTCAACATTCTCATCTCTGTGTGTGGCCAGGGTGTGCTCTGTGTAACCCCAGTAGCTCCTGGTCAACATTCCCATCTCTGTGTGGCCAGTGTGTGCACTGTATAACACCTGCAGCTCCTGGTCAACATTCTCATCTCTGTGTGGCCATGGTGTGCTCTGTATAACCCCTGCAGCTCCTGGTCAACATTCCCATCTCTGTGTGGCCAGACTGTGCTCAGTATAACTCCTGCAGCTCCTGGTCGACATTCCCATCTCTGTGTGTCGATGGTGTGCTCTGTATAACCCCAGCAGCTCCTGGTCAACATTCCCATCTCTGTGTGGCCAGGGTGTGCTCTGTATAACCCTTTTCAGCTCCTGGTGAACATTCCCATCTCTGTGTGGCCAGGATGTGCACTGTATAACCCCAGAAGCTCCTGGTCAACATTCCCATCTCTGTGTGTGGCCAGGGTGTGCTCTGTATAACTCCTGCAGCTCCTGGTCAACATTCCCATCTCTGTGTAGCCAGGATGTGCTCTGTATACTCCTGCAGCTCCTGGTCAACATTCCCATCTCTGTGTGGCCAGGATGTGCTCTGTACACTCCTGCAGCTCCTGGTCAACATTCCCATCTCTGTGTGTGGTCAGGATGTGCTCTGTATTACCCCTGTAGCTCCTGGTCAATATTCCCATCTCTGTGTGGCCAGGGTGTGCTCTGTATAACTCCTGCAGCTCCTGGTCAACATTCCCATCTCTGTGTGTGGTCAGGGGGTGCTCTGTATAACTCCTGCAGCTCCTGGTCAACATTCCCATCTCTGTGTGGCCAGGGTGTGCTCTGTATAACCCCTGCAGCTCCTGGTTAACATTCCCATCTCTGTGTGTGGCCACGATGTGCTCTGTATAACTCCTGCAGCTCCTGGTCAACATTCCCAACTCTGTGTGGCCAGGGTGTGCTCTGTATAACCCCTGCAGCTCCTGGTCAACATTCCCATCTCTGTGAGGCCAGGGTGTGCTCTGTATAACACCTGCAGCTCCTGGTCAACATTCCCATTTCTGTGTGTGGGCAGGGTGTGCTCTGTATAACCCCTGCAGCTCCTGGTCAACATTCCCATCACTGTGTGGTCAGGATGTTCTCTGTATAACCCCAGCAGCTCCTGGTCAACATTCCCATCTGTGTGTGGCCAAGGTGTGCTCTGTATAACCCCTGCAGCTCATGGTCAACATTCTCATCTCTGTGTGTGGCCAGGGTGTGCTCTGTGTAACCCCAGTAGCTCCTGGTCAACATTCCCATCTCTGTGTGGCCAGTGTGTGCACTGTTTAACACCTGCAGCTCCTGGTCAACATTCTCATCTCTGTGTGGCCATGGTGTGCTCTGTATAACCCCTGCAGCTCCTGGTCAACATTCCCATCTCTGTGTGGCCAGACTGTGCTCAGTATAACTCCTGCAGCTCCTGGTCGACATTCCCATCTCTGTGTGTCGATGGTGTGCTCTGTATAACCCCAGCAGCTCCTGGTCAACATTCCCATCTCTGTGTGGCCAGGGTGTGCTCTGTATAACCCTTTTCAGCTCCTGGTGAACATTCCCATCTCTGTGTGGCCAGGATGTGCACTGTATAACCCCAGAAGCTCCTGGTCAACATTCCCATCTCTGTGTGTGGCCAGGGTGTGCTCTGTATAACTCCTGCAGCTCCTGGTCAACATTCCCATCTCTGTGTAGCCAGGATGTGCTCTGTATACTCCTGCAGCTCCTGGTCAACATTCCCATCTCTGTGTGGCCAGGATGTGCTCTGTACACTCCTGCAGCTCCTGGTCAACATTCCCATCTCTGTGTGTGGTCAGGATGTGCTCTGTATCACCCCTGTAGCTCCTGGTCAACATTCCCATCTCTGTGTGGCCAGGGTGTGCTCTGTATAACTCCTGCAGCTCCTGGCCAACATTCCCATCTCTGTGTGTGGTCAGGGGGTGCTCTGTATAACTCCTGCAGCTCCTGGTCAACATTCCCATCTCTGTGTGGCCAGGGTGTGCTCTGTATAACCCCTGCAGCTCCTGGTTAACATTCCCATCTCTGTGTGTGGCCACGATGTGCTCTGTATAACTCCTGCAGCTCCTGGTCAACATTCCCAACTCTGTGTGGCCAGGGTGTGCTCTGTATATCCCCTGCAGCTCCTGGTCAACATTCCCATCTCTGTGAGGCCATGGTGTGCTCTGTATAACACCTGCAGCTCCTGGTCAACATTCCCATCTCTGTGTGGCCAGGGTGTGCTCTGTATAACCCCTGCAGCTCCTGGTCAACATTCCCAGCTGTGTGTTCCCAGGGTATGCTCTGTATAACTCCTGCAGCTCCTGGTCAACATTCCCATCTCTGTGTGGCCAGGTTGTGCTCTGTATAACTCCTGCAGCTCCTGGTCAACATTCCCATTTCTGTGTGTGGGCAGGGTGTGCTCTGTATAACCCCTGCAGCTCCTGGTCAACATTCCCATCTCTGTGTGGCCAGGGTGTGCTCTGTATAACACCTGCAGCTCCTGGTCAACATTCCCATCTCTGTGTGTCCAGGGTGTGCTCTGCATAACCCCTGCAGCTCCTGGTCAATATTCCCATCTCTGTGTGGCCAGGGTGTGCTCTGTATACCCCCTGCAGCTCCTGGTCAACATTCCCTTCTCTGTGTGGCCAGGGTGTGCTCTGTATAACCCCTGCTCCTGGTCAACATTCCCTTCTCTGTGTGGCCAGGGTGTGCTCTGTATAACCCCTGTTCCTGGTCAACATTCCCACCTCTGTGTGTGGCCAGGGTGTGCTCTGTATAACCCCTGTAGCTCCTGGTCAACATTCCCACCTCTGTGTGGTCAGGGTGTTCTCTGTATAACCCCTGCAACTCCTGGTCAACATTCCAATCTGTATGGCCAGGTTGTGCTCTGTTAACCCCTGCTCCTGGTCAACATTCCCATCACTGTGTGATCAGGGTGTGCTCTGTCTAACCCCAGCAGCTCCTGGTCAACATTCCCATCTGTGTGTGGCCAGGGTGTGCTCTGTATAACCCCTGCAGCTCCTGGTCAACATTCCCACCTCTGTGTGGTCAGGGTGTTCTCTGTATAACCCCTGCAACTCCTGGTCAACATTCCAATCTGTATGGCCAGGTTGTGCTCTGTTAACCCCTGCTCCTGGTCAACATTCCCATCACTGTGTGATCAGGGTGTGCTCTGTATAACCCCAGCAGCTCCTGGTCAACATTCGCATCTCTGTGTGGCCAGGGTGTGCTCTGTATAACACTTTTCAGCTCCTGGTGAACATTCCCATCTCTGTGTGGCCAGGATGTGCACTGTATAACCCCAGAAGCTCCTGGTCAACATTCCCATCTCTGTGTGTGGCCAGGGTGTGCTCTGTATAACTCCTGCAGCTCCTGGTCAACATTCCCATCTCTGTGTAGCCAGGATGTGCTCTGTATACTCCTGCAGCTCCTGGTCAACATTCCCATATCTGTGTGGCCAGGATGTGCTCTGTACACTCCTGCAGCTCCTGGTCAACATTCCCATCTCTGTGTGTGGTCAGGATGTGCTCTGTATCACCCCTGTAGCTCCTGGTCAACATTCCCATCTCTGTGTGGCCAGGGTGTGCTCTGTATAACTCCTGCAGCTCCTGGTCAACATTCCCATCTCTGTGTGTGGTCAGGGGGTGCTCTGTATAACTCCTGCAGCTCCTGGTCAACATTCACATCTCTGTGTGGCCAGGGTGTGCTCTGTATAACCCCTGCAGCTCCTGGTTAACATTCCCATCTCTGTGTGTGGCCACGATGTGCTCTGTATAACTCCTGCAGCTCCTGGTCAACATTCCCAACTCTGTGTGGCCAGGGTGTGCTCTGTATAACCCCTGCAGCTCCTGGTCAACATTCCCATCTCTGTGAGGCCAGGGTGTGCTCTGTATAACACCTGCAGCTCCTGGTCAACATTCCCATCTCTGTGTGGCCAGGGTGTGCTCTGTATAACCCCTGCAGCTCCTGGTCAACATTCCCAGCTGTGTGTTCCCAGGGTATGCTCTGTATAACTCCTGCAGCTCCTGGTCAACATTCCCATCTCTGTGTGGCCAGGTTGTGCTCTGTATAACTCCTGCAGCTCCTGGTCAAAATTCCCATTTCTGTGTGTGGGCAGGGTGTGCTCTGTATAACCCCTGCAGCTCCTGGTCAACATTCCCATCTCTGTGTGGCCAGGGTGTGCTCTGTATAACACCTGCAGCTCCTGGTCAACATTCCCATCTCTGTGTGTCCAGGGTGTGCTCTGCATAACCCCTGCAGCTCCTGGTCAATATTCCCATCTCTGTGTGGCCAGGGTGTGCTCTGTATACCCCCTGCAGCTCCTGGTCAACATTCCCTTCTCTGTGTGGCCAGGGTGTGCTCTGTATAACCCCTGCTCCTGGTCAACATTCCCTTCTCTGTGTGGCCAGGGTGTGCTCTGTATAACCCCTGTTCCTGGTCAACATTCCCACCTCTGTGTGTGGCCAGGGTGTGCTCTGTATAACCCCTGTAGCTCCTGGTCAACATTCCCACCTCTGTGTGGTCAGGGTGTTCTCTGTATAACCCCTGCAACTCCTGGTCAACATTCCAATCTGTATGGCCAGGTTGTGCTCTGTTAACCCCTGCTCCTGGTCAACATTCCCATCACTGTGTGATCAGGGTGTGCTCTGTCTAACCCCAGCAGCTCCTGGTCAACATTCCCATCTGTGTTTGGCCAGGGTGTGCTCTGTATAACCCCTGCAGCTCCTGGTCAACATTCCCATCTCTGTGAGGCCAGGGTGTGCTCTGTATAACACCTGCAGCTCCTGGTCAACATTCCCATCTCTGTGTGGCCAGTGTGTGCTCTGTATAACCCCTGCAGCTCCTGGTCAACATTCCCAGCTGTGTGTTCCCAGGGTATGCTCTGTATAACTCCTGCAGCTCCTGGTCAACATACCCATCTCTGTGTGGCCAGGTTGTGCTCTGTATAACTCCTGCAGCTCCTGGTCAACATTCCCATTTCTGTGTGTGGGCAGGGTGTGCTCTGTATAACCCCTGCAGCTCCTGGTCAACATTCCCATCTCTGTGTGGCCAGGGTGTGCTCTGTATAACACCTGCAGCTCCTGGTCAACATTCCCATCTCTGTGTGTCCAGGGTGTGCTCTGCATAACCCCTGCAGCTCCTGGTCAATATTCCCATCTCTGTGTGGCCAGGGTGTGCTCTGTATACCCCCTGCAGCTCCTGGTCAACATTCCCTTCTCTGTGTGGCCAGTGTGTGCTCTGTATAACCCCTGCTCCTGGTCAACATTCCCTTCTCTGTGTGGCCAGGGTGTGCTCTGTATAACCCCTGTTCCTGGTCAACATTCCCACCTCTGTGTGTGGCCAGGGTGTGCTCTGTATAACCCCTGTAGCTCCTGGTCAACATTCCCACCTCTGTGTGGTCAGGGTGTTCTCTGTATAACCCCTGCAACTCCTGGTCAACATTCCAATCTGTATGGCCAGGTTGTGCTCTGTTAACCCCTGCTCCTGGTCAACATTCCCATCACTGTGTGATCAGGGTGTGCTCTGTCTAACCCCAGCAGCTCCTGGTCAACATTCCCATCTGTGTGTGGCCAGGGTGTGCTCTGTATAACCCCTGCAGCTCCTGGTCAACATTCCCACCTCTGTGTGGTCAGGGTGTTCTCTGTATAACCCCTGCAACTCCTGGTCAACATTCCAATCTGTATGGCCAGGTTGTGCTCTGTTAACCCCTGCTCCTGGTCAACATTCCCATCACTGTGTGATCAGGGTGTGCTCTGTATAACCCCAGCAGCTCCTGGTCAACATTCGCATCTCTGTGTGGCCAGGGTGTGCTCTGTATAACACTTTTCAGCTCCTGGTGAACATTCCCATCTCTGTGTGGCCAGGATGTGCACTGTATAACCCCAGAAGCTCCTGGTCAACATTCCCATCTCTGTGTGTGGCCAGGGTGTGCTCTGTATAACTCCTGCAGCTCCTGGTCAACATTCCCATCTCTGTGTAGCCAGGATGTGCTCTGTATACTCCTGCAGCTCCTGGTCAACATTCCCATCTCTGTGTGGCCAGGATGTGCTCTGTACACTCCTGCAGCTCCTGGTCAACATTCCCATCTCTGTGTGTGGTCAGGATGTGCTCTGTATCACCCCTGTAGCTCCTGGTCAACATTCCCATCTCTGTGTGGCCAGGGTGTGCTCTGTATAACTCCTGCAGCTCCTGGTCAACATTTCCATCTCTGTGTGTGGTCAGGGGGTGCTCTGTATAACTCCTGCAGCTCCTGGTCAACATTCACATCTCTGTGTGGCCAGGGTGTGCTCTGTATAACCCCTGCAGCTCCTGGTTAACATTCCCATCTCTGTGTGTGGCCACGATGTGCTCTGTATAACTCCTGCAGCTCCTGGTCAACATTCCCAACTCTGTGTGGCCAGGGTGTGCTCTGTATAACCCCTGCAGCTCCTGGTCAACATTCCCATCTCTGTGAGGCCAGGGTGTGCTCTGTATAACACCTGCAGCTCCTGGTCAACATTCCCATCTCTGTGTGGCCAGGGTGTGCTCTGTATAACCCCTGCAGCTCCTGCTCAACATTCCCAGCTGTGTGTTCCCAGGGTATGCTCTGTATAACTCCTGCAGCTCCTGGTCAACATTCCCATCTCTGTGTGGCCAGGTTGTGCTCTGTATAACTCCTGCAGCTCCTTGTCAAAATTCCCATTTCTGTGTGTGGGCAGGGTGTGCTCTGTATAACCCCTGCAGCTCCTGGTCAACATTCCCATCTCTGTGTGGCCAGGGTGTGCTCTGTATAACACCTGCAGCTCCTGGTCAACATTCCCATCTCTGTGTGTCCAGGGTGTGCTCTGCATAACCCCTGCAGCTCCTGGTCAATATTCCCATCTCTGTGTGGCCAGGGTGTGCTCTGTATACCCCCTGCAGCTCCTGGTCAACATTCCCTTCTCTGTGTGGCCAGGGTGTGCTCTGTATAACCCCTGCTCCTGGTCAACATTCCCTTCTCTGTGTGGCCAGGGTGTGCTCTGTATAACCCCTGTTCCTGGTCAACATTCCCACCTCTGTGTGTGGCCAGGGTGTGCTCTGTATAACCCCTGTAGCTCCTGGTCAACATTCCCACCTCTGTGTGGTCAGGGTGTTCTCTGTATAACCCCTGCAACTCCTGGTCAACATTCCAATCTGTATGGCCAGGTTGTGCTCTGTTAACCCCTGCTCCTGGTCAACATTCCCATCACTGTGTGATCAGGGTGTGCTCTGTCTAACCCCAGCAGCTCCTGGTCAACATTCCCATCTGTGTTTGGCCAGGGTGTGCTCTGTATAACCCCTGCAGCTCCTGGTCAACATTCCCATCTCTGTGTGGCCAGTGTGGGATCTGTATAACCCCTGCAACTCCTGGTCAACATTCCCATCTGTGTGGTCAGGATGTGTTCTGTAAAACCCCTGCAACTCCTGGTCAACATTCCCATCTGTGTGGCCAGGGTCGCTCTGTATACCCCTCCTCCTGGTCAACATTCCCATCACTGTGTGGCCAGGGTGTGTTCTGTCTAACCCAAGCAGCTCCTGGTCAACATTCCCATCTTTGTGTGGCCAGGGTGTGCTCTGTGTACCCCTGCTCCTGGTCAACATTCCCATCACTGTGTGGTCAGGATGTGCTCTGTATAACCCCTGCAACTCCTGGTCTACATTCCCATCACTGTGTGGTCAGGATGTTCTCTGTATAACCCCTGCATCTCCTGGTCAAGATTCCCATCTCTGTGTGTCCACGATGTTCTCTGTCTAACCCCAGCAGCTCCTGGTCAACATTCCCATCTCCATATGGCCAGGATGTGCTCTGCATAATCCCTGCTCCTGGTCAACATTCCCACCTCTGTGTGGTCAGGGTGTTTTCTGTGTAACCCCTGCAACTCCTGTTCAACATTCCCATCTGTGTGGTTAGGGTGTGCTCTGTTAACCACTGCTCCTGGTCAACATTCCCATCACTGTGTGATCAGGGTGTGCTCTGTCTAACCCCAGCAGCTCCTGGTCAACATTCCCATCTGTGTTTGGCCAGGGTGTGCTCTGTATAACCCCTGCAGCTCCTGGCCAACATTCCCATCTCTGTGTGGCCAGGGTGTGCTCTGTATAAACCCTGCTCCTGGTCAACATTCCCATCTCTGTGTGGCCAGGGTGTGCTCTGTATAACCCCTGCTCCTGGTCAACATTCCCTTCTCTGTGTGGCCAGGGTGTGCTCTCTATAACCCCTGCAGCTCCTGGTCAACATTCCCACCTCTGTGTGGTCAGGTGTGCTCTGTATAACCCCTGCAGCTCCTGGTCGACATTCCCATCTCTGTGTGGCCAGGGTGTGCTCTCTACAACCCCTGCAGCTCCTGGTCAACATTCCCATCTCTGTGTGGCCAGGGTGTGCTCTGTATAACTCCTGCAGCTCCTGGTCAACATGTCCTTCTCTGTGAGGCCAGGTGGCGTTCTGTATAACCCCTGCAGCTCCTGGTCAACATTCCCATCTCTGTGTGTGGCCAGGGTGTGCTCTGTATAACCCCTGCAGCTCCTGGTCAACATTCCCATCTGTATGTGCCCAGTGTATGCTCTGTATAACTCCTGCAGCTCCTGGTCAACATTCCCATCTCTGTGTGGCCAGGTTGTGCTCTGTATAACTCCTGCAGCTCCTGGTCAACATTCCCATTTCTGTGTGTGGCCAGGGTGTGCTCTGTATAACCCCTGCAGCTCCTGGTTAACATTCCCATCTCTGTGTGTGTCCAGGGTGTCCTCTGTATAACCCCTGCAGCTCCTGGTCAACATTCCCATCTGTGTGTGGCCAGGGTGTGCTCAGTATAACCCCTGCAGCTCCTGGTCAACATTCCCATCTGTGTGTGCCCAGGGTCTGCTCTGTATAACTCCTCAGCTCCGGGTCAACATTCCCATCTCTGTGTGGCCAGTGTGTGCTCTGTATAACCCCTGCAGCTCCTGGTGAACATTCCCATCTCTGTGTGGCCAGGATGTGCTCTGTATACTCCTGCAGCACCTGGTCAACATTCCCATCTCTGTCTGGCCAGGGTGTGCTCTGTATAACTCCTGCAGCTCCTGGTCAACATGTCCTTCTCTGTGAGGCCAACTGGCGCTCTGTATAACCCCTGCAGCTCCTGGTCAACATTCCCATTTCTGTGTGCCCAGGGTATGCTCTGTATAACTCCTGCAGCTCCTGGTCAACATTCCCATCTCTGGGTGGCCAGGTTGTGCTATGTATAACTCCTGCAGCTCCTGGTCAATATTCCAATTTCTGTGTGGCCAGGGTGTGCTCTGTATAACCCCTGCAGCTCCTGGTCAATATTCCCATCTCTGTGTGGCCAGGGTGTGCTCTGTATAACCCCTGCAGCTCCGGGTCAACATTCCCATCTGTGTGTGTGTCCAGGTTGTGCTCTGTATATCTCCTGCAGCTCCTGGTCAACATTCCCATCTGTGTGGCCAGGGTGTGCTCTGTATAACCCCTGCAGCTCCTGGTCAACATTCCCATCTGTGTGGCCAGGGTGTGCTCTGTATAACTCCTGCAGCTCCTGGTCAACATTCCCATCTGTGTGTCCAGGGTGTGCTCTGTATACCCTCAGAAGCTCCTGGTCAACACTCCCATCTGTGTGCGGATATCGTGCGCACTGTCTAACCCCTGCAGCACCTGGTCAACATTCCCATCTATGTGTGTGTCCAGGGTGTGCTCTGTATAACCCCTGCAGCTCCTGGACAACATTCCCTTCTCTGTGTGGCCAGGATGTGCTCTGTATATCACCTGCAGCTCCTGGCCAACATTCCCATCTGTGTGTGTGGCCAGGATGTGCTCTGTATAACTCCTGCAGCTCCTGGTCAACAGTCCCATCTCTGTGTGGCCAGGGTGTGCTATGTATAACCCCTGCAGCTGCTGGTCAACATTCCCATCTCTGTGTGGCCAGGGTGTGTTCTGTATAACCCCTGCAGCTCCTGGTCAACATTCCCATCTCTGTGTGGCCAGGGTGTGCTCTGTATAACCCCTGCTCCTGGTCAACATTCCCATCTCTGTGTGGCCAGGGTGTGCTCTGTATAACTCCTGCAGCTCCTGGTCAACATGTCCTTCTCTGTGAGGCCAGGTGGCGCTCTGGAAACCCTGCAGCTCCTGGTCAACATTCCCAGCTGTGTGTGCCCAGGGTATGCTCTGTATAACTCCTGCAGCTCCTGGTGAACATTCCCATCTCTCTGTGGCCAGGTTGTGCTCGGTATAACTCCTGCAACTTCTGGTCAATATTCCCATTTCTGTGTGGCCAGGGTGTGCTCTGTATAACCCCTGCAGCTCCTGGTCAGCATTCCCATCTCTGTGTGGCCAGGATGTGCTCTGTATAACCCCTGCTCCTGGTCAACATTCCCATCTCTCTGTGGCCAGGGTGTGCTCTGTATAACTCCTGCAGCTCCTGGTCAACATGTCCTTCTCTGTGAGGCCAGGTGGCGCTCTGTATAAACCCTGCAGCTCCTGGTCAACATTCCCAGCTGTGTGTGCCCAGGGTATGCTCTGTATAACTCCTGCAGCTCCTGGTCAACATTCCCATCTCTCTGTGGCCAGGTTGTGCTCGGTATAACTCCTGCAACTTCTGGTCAATATTCCCATTTCTGTGTGGCCAGGGTGTGCTCTGTATAACCCCTGCAGCTCCTGGTCAGCATTCCCATCTCTGTGTGGCCAGGATGTGCTCTGTATATCCCCTGCAGCTCCTGGTCAACATTCCCATCTGTGTGTGTGGCCAGGATGTGCTCTGTATAACCCCTGCAACTTCTGGTCAACATTCCCATCTCTGTGTGGCCAGGGTGTGCACTGTATAACCCCTGCAGCTCATGGTCAACATTCCCATCTCTGTTTGTGCCCAGGGTGTGCTCTGTATAACCCCTGCAGCTCCTGGTGAACATTCCCATCTCTGCGTGGCCAGGATGTGCTCTGTATACTCCTGCAGCACCTGGTCAACATTCCCATCTCTGTCTGGCCAGGGTGTGCTCTGTATAACTCCTGCAGCTCCTGGTCAACATTCCCATCTCTGTGTGGCCAGGTTGTGCTCTGTATAGAACCTGCAACCCCTGGTCAATATTCCCATTTCTGTGTGGCCAGGGTGTGGTCTGTATAACCCCTGCAGCTCCTGGTCAACATTCCCATCTCTGTGTGGCCAGGTTGTGCTCTGTATAACTCCTGCAGCACCTGGTCAATATTCCCATTTCTGTGTGGCCAGGGTGTGCTCTGTATAACCCCTTCAGCTCCTGGTCAACATTCCCATCTCTGTGTGGCCAGGGTGTGCTCTGTATAACCCCTGCAGCTCCTGGTCAACATTCCCATCTGTGTGTGTGTCCAGGTTGTGCTCTGTATATCTCCTGCAGCTCCTGGTCAACATTCCCATATCTGTGTGGCCAGGGTGTGCTCTGTATAACTCCTGCAGCTCCTGGTCAACATGTCCTTCTCTGTGAGGCCAGGTGGCGTTCTGTATAACCCCTGCAGCTCCTGGTCAACATTCCCATCTCTGTGTGTGGCCAGGGTGTGCTTTGTATAACCCCTGCAGCTCCTGGTCAACATTCCCATCTGTGTGTGCCCAGGTTATGCTCTGTATAACTCCTGCAGCTCCTGGTCAACATTCCCATCTCTGTGTGGCCAGGTTGTGCTCTGTATAACTCCTGCAGCTCCTGGTCAACATTCCCATTTCTGTGTGTGGCCAGGGTGTGCTCTGTATAACCCCTGCAGCTCCTGGTTAACATTCCCATCTCTGTGTGCGGCCAGGGTGTGCTCTGTATAACTCCTGTATCTCCTGGTGAACATTCCCATCTCTGTGTGGCCAGGATGTGCTCTGTATACTCCTGCAGCACCTGGTCAACATTCCCATCTCTGTCTGGCCAGGGTGTGCTCTGTATAACTCCTGCAGCTCCTGGTCAACATGTCCTTCTCTGTTAGGCCAACTGGCGCTCTGTATAACCCCTGCAGCTCCTGGTCAACATTCCCATTTCTGTGTGCCCAGGGTATGCTCTGTATAACTCCTGCAGCTCCAGGTCAACATTCCCATCTCTGGGTGGCCAGGTTGTGCTCTGTATAACTCCTCCAGCTCCTGGTCAATATTCCCATTTCTGTGTGGCCAGGGTGTGCTCTGTATAACCCCTGCAGCTCCTGGTCAATATTCCCATCTCTGTGTGGCCAGGGTGTGCTCTGTATATCTCCTGCAGCTCCTGGTCAACATTCCCATCTGTGTGGCCAGGGTGTGCTCTGTATAACCCCTGCAGCTCCTGGTCAACATTTCCATCTCTGTGTGTCCAGGGTGTGCTCTGTATAACCCCTGCAGCTCCTGGCCAACATTCCCATCTGTGTGTGTGGCCAGGATGTTCTCTGTATAACTCCTGCAGCTCCTGGTCAACATTCCCATCTCTGTGTGGCCAGGGTGTGCTATGTATAACCCCTGCAGCTCCTGGTCAACATTCCCATCTCTGTGTGGCCAGGGTGTGCTCTGTATAACTCCTGCAGCTCCTGGTCAACATGTCCTTCTCTGTGAGGCCAGGTGGCGCTCTGTATAACCCCTGCAGCTCCTGGTCAACATTCCCATCTGTGTGTGCCCAGGGTATGCTTTGTATAACTCCTGCAGCTCCTGGTCAACATTCCCATCTCTGTGTGGCCAGGTTGTGCTCGGCATAACTCCTGCAACTTCTGGTCAATATTCCCATTTCTGTGTGGCCAGGGTGTGCTCTGTATAACCCCTGCAGCTCCTGGTTAGCATTCCCATCTCTGTGTGGCCAGGATGAGCTCTGTATATCCCCTGCAGCTCCTGGTCAACATTCCCATCTGTGTGTGTGGCCAGGGTGTGCTCTGTATAACCCCTGCAACTTCTGGTCAACATTCCCATCTCTGTGTGGCCAGGGTGTGCACTGTATAAACCCTGCAGCTCATGGTCAACATTCCCATCTCTGTTTGTGCCCAGGGTGTGCTCTGTATAACCCCTGCAGCTCCTGGTGAACATTCCCATCTATGTGTGGCCAGGATGTGCTCTGTATACTCCTGCAGCACCTGGTCAACATTCCCATCTCTGTCTGGCCATGGTGTGCTCTGTATAACCCCTGCAGCTCCTGGTCAACATTCCCATCTGTGTGTGCCCAGGGTATGCTGTGTATAACTCCTGCAGCTCCTGGTCAACATTCCCATCTCTGTGTGGCCAGTTTGTGCTCTGTATAGAACATGCAACCCCTGGTCAATATTCCCATTTCTGTGTGGCCAGGGTGTGCTCTGTATAACCCCTGCAGCTCCTGGTCAGCATTCCCATCTGTGTGTGTGTCCAGGGTGTGCTCTGTATAACCCCTGCAACTCCTGGTCAACATTCCCATCTCTGTGTGGCCAGGTTGTGCTCTGTATAACTCCTGCAGCTCCTGGTCAATATTCCCATTTCTGTGTGGCCAGGGTGTGCTCTGTATAACCCATGCAGCTCCTGGTCAACATTCCCATCTCTGTGTGGCCAGGGTGTGCTCTGTATAACCCCTGCAGCTCCTGGTCAACATTCCCATCTGTGTGTGTGTCCAGGTTGTGCTCTGTATATCTCCTGCAGCTCCTGGTCAACATTCCCATCTGTGTGGCCAGGGTGTGCTCGGTATAACCCCTGTAGCTCCTGGTCAACATTTCCATCTGTGTGTGTGTCCAGGGTGTGCTCTGTATAACCTCAGCAGCTCCTGGTCAACAATCCCATCTGTGTGTGGATAGCGTGCGCACTGTCTAACCCCTGCAGCACCTGGTCAACATTCCCATCTCTGTGTGTGTCCAGGGTGTGCTCTGTATAACCCCTGCAGCTCCTGGACAACATTCCCTTCTCTGTGTGGCCAGGATGTGCTCTGTATATCCCCTGCAGCTCCTGGCCAACATTCCCATCTGTGTGTGTGGCCAGGATGTGCTCTGTATAACTCCTGCAGCTCCTGGTCAACATTCTTAACTCTGTGTGGCCAGGGTGTGCTCTGTATAACCCCTGCAGCTCCTGGTCAACATTCCCATCTCTGTGTGGCCAGGATGTGTTCTGTATAACCCCTGCAGCTCCTGGACAACATTCCCATCTCTGTGTGGCCAGGGTGTGCTCTGTATAACCCGTGCTCCTGTTCAACATTCCCATCTCTGTATGGCCAGGGTGTGCTCTGTATAACTCCTGCAGCTCCTGCTCAACATGTCCTTCTCTGTGTGGCCAGGGTGTGCTCTGTATAACCCCTGCTCCTGGTCAACATTCCCATCTCTGTGTGGCCAGGGTGTGCTCTGTATAACCCCTGCTCCTGGTCAACATTCCCATCTCTGTGTGGCCAGGGTGTGCTCTGTATAACCCCTGCAACTTCTGGTCAACATTCCCATCTCTGTGTGGCCAGGGTGTGCACTTAATAACCCCTGCAGCTCATGGTCAACATTCCCATCTCTGTTTGTGCCCAGGGTGTGCTCTGGAAACTCCTGCAGCTCCTGGACAACATGTCCTTCTCTGTGAGGCCAGGTGGCGCTCTGTATAAACCCTGCAGCTCCTGGTCAACATTCCCAGCTGTGTGTGCCCAGGGTATGCTCTGTATAACTCCTGCAGCTCCTGGTCAACATTCCCATCTCTCTGTGGCCAGGTTGTGCTCGGTATAACTCCTGCAACTTCTGGTCAATATTCCCATTTCTGTGTGGCCAGGGTGTGCTCTGTATAACCCCTGCAGCTCCTGGTCAGCATTCCCATCTCTATGTGGCCAGGATGTGCTCTGTATATCCCCTGCAGCTCCTGGTCAACATTCCCATCTGTGTGTGTGGCCAGGGTGTGCTCTGTATAACCCCTGCAACTTCTGGTCAACATTCCCATCTCTGTGTGGCCAGGGTGTGCACTTAATAACCCCTGCAGCTCATGGTCAACATTCCCATCTCTGTTTGTGCCCAGGGTGTGCTCTGTATAACCCCTGCAGCTCCTGGTGAACATTCCCATCTCTGCGTGGCCAGGATGTGCTCTGTATACTCCTGCAGCACCTGGTCAACATTCCCATCTCTTTCTGGCCAGGGTGTGCTCTGTATAACTCCTGCAGCTCCTGGTCAACATTCCCATCTCTGTGTGGCCAGGTTGTGCTCTGTATAGAACATGCAAGCCCTGGTCAATATTCGCATTTCTGTGTGGCCAGGGTGTGCTCTGTATAACCCCTGCAGCTCCTGGTCAGCATTCCCATCTGTGTGTGTGTCCAGGTTGTGCTCTGTATAACTCCTGCAGCTCCTGGTCAATATTCCCATTTCTGTGTGGCCAGGGTGTGCTCTGTATAACCCATGCAGCTCCTGGTCAACATTCCCATCTCTGTGTGGCCAGGGTGTGCTCTGTATAACCCCTGCAGCTCCTGGTCAACATTCCCATCTGTGTGTGTGTCCAGGTTGTGCTCTGTATATCTCCTGCAGCTCCTGGTCAACATTCCCATCTGTGTGGCCAGGGTGTGCTCTGTATAACCCCTGCAGCTCCTGGTCAACATTTCCATCTGTGTGTGTGTCCAGGGTGTGCTCTGTATAACCTCAGCAGCTCCTGGTCAACAATCCCATCTGTGTGTGGATAGCATGCGCACTGTCTAACCCCTGCAGCACCTGGTCAACATTCCCATCTCTGTGTGTGTCCAGGGTGTGCTCTGTATAACCCCTGCAGCTCCTGGACAACATTCCCTTCTCTGTGTGGCCAGGATGTGCTCTGTATATCCCCTGCAGCTCCTGGCCAACATTCCCATCTGTGTGTGTGGCCAGGATGTGCTCTGTATAACTCCTGCAGCTCCTGGTCAACATTCCCAACTCTGTGTGGCCAGGGTGTGCTCTGTATAACCCCTGCAGCTCCTGGTCAACATTCCCATCTCTGTGTGGCCAGGATGTGTTCTGTATAACCCCTGCAGCTCCTGGACAACATTCCCATCTCTGTGTGGCCAGGGTGTGCTCTGTATAACCCCTGCTCCTGTTCAACATTCCCATCTCTGTGTGGCCAGGGTGTGCTCTGTATAACTCCTGCAGCTCCTGCTCAACATGTCCTTCTCTGTGTGGCCAGGGTGTGCTCTGTATAACCCCTGCTCCTGGTCAACATTCCCATCTCTGTGTGGCCAGGGTGTGCTCTGTATAACCCCTGCTCCTGGTCAACATTCCCATCTCTGTGTGGCCAGGGTGTGCTCTGTATAACCCCTGCAACTTCTGGTCAACATTCCCATCTCTGTGTGGCCAGGGTGTGCACTTAATAACCCCTGCAGCTCATGGTCAACATTCCCATCTCTGTTTGTGCCCAGGGTGTGCTCTGTATAACTCCTGCAGCTCCTGGACAACATGTCCTTCTCTGTGAGGCCAGGTGGCGCTCTGTATAAACCCTGCAGCTCCTGGTCAACATTCCCAGCTGTGTGTGCCCAGGGTATGCTCTGTATAACTCCTGCAGCTCCTGGTCAACATTCCCATCTCTCTGTGGCCAGGTTGTGCTCGGTATAACTCCTGCAACTTCTGGTCAATATTCCCATTTCTGTGTGGCCAGGGTGTGCTCTGTATAACCCCTGCAGCTCCTGGTCAGCATTCCCATCTCTATGTGGCCAGGATGTGCTCTGTATATCCCCTGCAGCTCCTGGTCAACATTCCCATCTGTGTGTGTGGCCAGGGTGTGCTCTGTATAACCCCTGCAACTTCTGGTCAACATTCCCATCTCTGTGTGGCCAGGGTGTGCACTTAATAACCCCTGCAGCTCATGGTCAACATTCCCATCTCTGTTTGTGCCCAGGGTGTGCTCTGTATAACCCCTGCAGCTCCTGGTGAACATTCCCATCTCTGCGTGGCCAGGATGTGCTCTGTATACTCCTGCAGCACCTGGTCAACATTCCCATCTCTGTCTGGCCAGGGTGTGCTCTGTATAACTCCTGCAGCTCCTGGTCAACATTCCCATCTCTGTGTGGCCAGGTTGTGCTCTGTATAGAACCTGCAACCCCTGGTCAATATTCCCATTTCTGTGTGGCCAGGGTGTGGTCTGTATAACCCCTGCAGCTCCTGGTCAACATTCCCATCTCTGTGTGGCAAGATTGTGCTCTGTATAACTCCTGCAGCTCCTGGTCAATATTCCCATTTCTGTGTGGCCAGGGTGTGCTCTGTATAACCCCTGCAGCTCCTGGTCAACATTCCCATCTCTGTGTGGCCAGGGTGTGCTCTGTATAACCCCTGCAGCTCCTGGTCAACATTCCCATCTGTGTGTGTGTCCAGGTTGTGCTCTGTATATCTCCTGCAGCTCCTGGTCAACATTCCCATATCTGTGTGGCCAGGGTGTGCTCTGTATAACTCCTGCAGCTCCTGGTCAACATGTCCTTCTCTGTGAGGCCAGGTGGCGTTCTGTATAACCCCTGCAGCTCCTGGTCAACATTCCCATCTCTGTGTGTGGCCAGGGTGTGCTCTGTATAACCCCTGCAGCTCCTGGTCAACATTCCCATCTGTGTGTGCCCAGGTTATGCTCTGTATAACTCCTGCAGCTCCTGGTCAACATTCCCATCTCTGTGTGGCCAGGTTGTGCTCTGTATAACTCCTGCAGCTCCTGGTCAACATTCCCATTTCTGTGTGTGGCCAGGGTGTGCTCTGTATAACCACTGCAGCTCCTGGTTAACATTCCCATCTCTGTGTGCGGCCAGGGTGTGCTCTGTATAACTCCTGCATCTCCTGGTCAACATGTCCTTCTCTGTGAGGCCAGGGTGTGCTCTGTATAACCCCTGCAGCTCCTGGTCAACATTCCCATCTCTGTGTGGCCAGTGTGTGCTCAGTATAACCCCTGCAGCTCCTGGTCAACATTCCCATCTGTGTGTGCCCAGGGTGTGCTCTGTATAACTCCTCAGCTCCTGGTCAACATTCCCATCTCTGTGTGGCCAGTGTGTGCTCTGTATAACCCCTGCAGCTCCTGGTCAACATTCCCATTTCTGTGTGCCCAGGGTATGCTCTGTATAACTCCTGCAGCTCCAGGTCAACATTCCCATCTCTGGGTGGCCAGGTTGTGCTCTGTATAACTCCTCCAGCTCCTGGTCAATATTCCCATTTCTGTGCGGCCAAGGTGTGCTCTGTATAACCCCTGCAGCTCCTGGTCAATATTCCCATCTCTGTGTGGCCAGGTTGTGCTCTGTATAACCCCTGCAGCTCCTGGTCAACATTTCCATCTGTGTGTGTGTCCAGGGTGTGCTCTGTATACCCTCAGCAGCTCCTGGTCAACATTCCCATCTGTGTGTGTGGCCAGGATGTGCTCTGTATAACTCCTGCAGCTCCTGGTCATCATTCCCATCTCTGTGTGGCCAGGGTGTGCTATGTATAACCCCTGCAGCTCCTGGTCAACATTCCCATCTCTTTGTGGCCAGGGTGTGCTCTGTATAACTCCTGCAGCTCCTGGTCAACATGTCCTTCTCTGTGAGGCCAGGTGGCGCTCTGTATAACCCCTGCAGCTCCTGGTCAACATTCCCATCTGTGTGTGCCCAGGGTATGCTCTGTATAACTCCTGCAGCTCCTGGTCAACATTCCCATCTCTGTGTGGCCAGGTTGTGCTCGGCATAACTCCTGCAACTTCTGGTCAATATTCCCATTTCTGTGTGGCCAGGGTGTGCTCTGTATAACCCCTGCAGCTCCTGGTCAGCATTCCCATCTCTGTGTGGCCAGGATGTGCTCTGTATATCCCCTGCAGCTCCTGGTCAACATTCCCATCTGTGTGTGTGGCCAGGGTGTGCTCTGTATAACCCCTGCAACTTCTGGTCAACATTCCCATCTCTGTGTGGCCAGGGTGTGCACTGTATAAACCCTGCAGCTCATGGTCAACATTCCCATCTCTGTTTGTGCCCAGGGTGTGCTCTGTATATCCCAAGCAGCTCCTGGTGAACATTCCCAACTCTATGTGGCCAGGATGTGCTCTGTATACTCCTGCAGCACCTGGTCAACATTCCCATCTCTGTCTGGCCATGGTGTGCTCTGTATAACCCCTGCAGCTCCTGGTCAACATTCCCATCTGTGTGTGCCCAGGGTATGCTGTGTATAACTCCTGCAGCTCCTGGTCAACATTCCCATCTCTGTGTGGCCAGGTTGTGCTCTGTATAGAACATGCAACCCCTGGTCAATATTCCCATTTCTGTGTGGCCAGGGTGTGCTCTGTATAACCCCTGCAGCTCCTGGTCAGCATTCCCATCTGTGTGTGTGTCCAGGGTGTGCTCTGTATAACCCCTGCAACTCCTGGTCAACATTCCCATCTCTGTGTGGCCAGGTTGTGCTCTGTATATCTCCTGAAGCTCCTGGTCAACATTCCCATCTGTGTGGCCAGGATGTGCTCTGTATAACCCCTGCAACTCCTGGTCAACATTCCCATCTCTGTGTGGCCAGGTTGTGCTCTGTATAACTCCTGCAGCTCCTGGTCAATATTCCCATTTCTGTGTGGCCAGGGTGTGCTCTGTATAACCCATGCAGCTCCTGGTCAACATTCCCATCTCTGTGTGGCCAGGGTGTGCTCTCTATAACCCCTGCAGCTCCTGGTCAACATTCCCATCTGTGTGTGTGTCCAGGTTGTGCTCTGTATATCTCCTGAAGCTCCTGGTCAACATTCCCATCTGTGTGGCCAGGGTGTGCTCTGTATAACCCCTGCAGCTCCTGGTCAACATTTCCATCTGTGTGTGTGTCCAGGGTGTGCTCTGTATAACCTCAGCAGCTCCTGGTCAACAATCCCATCTGTGTGTGGATAGCATGCGCACTGTCTAACCCCTGCAGCACCTGGTCAACATTCCCATCTCTGTGTGTGTCCAGGGTGTGCTCTGTATAACCCCTGCAGCTCCTGGACAACATTCCCTTCTCTGTGTGGCCAGGATGTGCTCTGTATATCCCCTGCAGCTCCTGGCCAACATTCCCATCTGTGTGTGTGGCCAGGATGTGCTCTGTTTAACTCCTGCAGCTCCTGGTCAACATTCCCAACTCTGTGTGGCCAGGGTGTGCTCTGTATAACCCCTGCAGCTCCTGGTCAACATTCCCATCTCTGTGTGGCCAGGATGTGTTCTGTATAACCCCTGCAGCTCCTGGTCAACATTCCCATCTCTGTGTGGCCAGGGTGTGCTCTGTATAACCCCTGCTCCTGGTCAACATTCCCATCTCTGTGTGGCCAGGGTTTGCTCTGTATAACTCCTGCAGCTCCTGGTCAACATGTCCTTCTCTGTGAGGCCAGGTGGCGCTCTGTATAACACCTGCAGCTCCTGGTCAACATTCCCATTTGTGTGTGCCCAGGGTATGCTCTGTATAACTCCTGCAGCTCCTGGTCAACATTCCCATCTCTGTGTGGCCAGGTTGTGCTCGGTATAACTCCTGCAACTTCTGGTCAATATTCCCATTTCTGTGTGGCCAGGGTGTGCTCTGTATAACCCCTGCAGCTCCTGGTCAGTATTCCCATCTCTGTGTGGCCAGGATGTGCTCTGTATATCCCCTGCAGCTCCTGGTCAACATTCCCACCTGTGTGTGTGGCCAGGGTGTGCTCTGTATAACCTCTGCAACTTCTGGTCAACATTCCCATCTCTGTGTGGCCAGGGTGTGCACTGTATAACCCCTGCAGCTCATGGTCAACATTCCCATCTCTGTTTGTGCCGAGGGTGTGCTCTGTCTAACCCCTGCAGCTCCTGGTCAACATTCCCATTTCTGTGTGTTGCCAGGATGTGCTCTGTATAACCCCTGCAGCTCCTGGTCAACATGTCCTCTGTGAGGCCAGGGTGTGCTCTGTATAACCCCTGCAGCTCCTGGTCAACATTCCCATCTCTGTGTGGCCAGGGTGTACTCAGTATAACCCCTGCAGCTCCTGGTCAACATTCCCATCTGTGTGTGCCCAGGGTGTGCTCTGTATAACCCCTGCAGCTCCTGGACAACATTCCCTTCTCTGTGTGGCCAGGATGTGCTCTGTATATCCCCTGCAGCTCCTGGCCAACATTCCCATCTGTGTGTGTGGCCAGGATGTGCTCTGTATAACTCCTGCAGCTCCTGGTCAACATTCCCATCTCTGTGTGGCCAGGGTGTGCTATGTATAACCCCTGCAGCTCCTGGTCAACATTCCCATCTCTGTGTGGCCAGGGTGTGCTCTGTATAACTCCTGCAGCTCCTGGTCAACATGTCCTTCTCTGTGAGGCCAGGTGGCGCTCTGTATAACCCCTGCAGCTCCTGGTCAACATTCCCATCTGTGTGTGCCCAGGGTATGCTCTGTATAACTCCTGCAGCTCCTGGTCAACATTCCCATCTCTGTGTGGCCAGGTTGTGCTCGGTATAACTCCTGCAACTTCTGGTCAATATTCCCATTTCTGTGTGGCCAGGGTGTGCTCTGTATAACCCCTGCAGCTTCTGGTCAGCATTCCCATCTCTGTGTGGCTAGGATGTGCTCTGTATATCCCCTGCAGCTCCTGGTCAACATTCCCATCTGTGTGTGTGGCCAGGGTGTGCTCTGTATAACCCCTGCAACTTCTGGTCAACATTCCCATCTCTGTGTGGCCAGGGTGTGCACTGTATAAACCCTGCAGCTCATGGTCAACATTCCCATCTCTGTTTGTGCCCAGGGTGTGCTCTGTATAACCCCTGCAGCTCCTGGTGAACATTCCCATCTCTGTGTGGCCAGGATGTGCTCTGTATACTCCTGCAGCACCTGGTCAACATTCCCATCTCTGTCTGGCCATGGTGTGCTCTGTATAACCCCTGCAGCTCCTGGTCAACATGTCCTTCTCTGTGAGGCCAGGTGGCGCTCTGTATAACCCCTGCAGCTCCTGGTCAACATTCCCATCTGTGTGTGCCCAGGGTATGCTGTGTATAACTCCTGCAGCTCCTGGTCAACATTCCCATCTCTGTGTGGCCAGGTTGTGCTCTGTATAGAACATGCAACCCCTGGTCAATATTCCCATTTCTGTGTGGCCACGGTGTGCTCTGTATAACCCCTGCAGCTCCTGGTCAGCAATCCCATCTGTGTGTGTGTCCAGGGTGTGCTCTGTATAACCCCTGCAACTCCTGGTCAACATTCCCATCTCTGTGTGGCCAGGTTGTGCTCTGTATAACTCCTGCAGCTCCTGGTCAATATTCCCATTTCTGTGTGGTCAGGGCGTGCTCTGTATTACCCCTGCAGCTCCTGGTCAACATTCCCATCTCTGTGTGGCCAGGGTGTGCTCTGTATAACCCCGGCAGCTCCTGGTCAACATTCCCATCTGTGTGTGTGTCCAGGTTGTGCTCTGTATATCTCCTGCAGCTCCTGGTCAACATTGCCTTCTGTGTGGCCAGGGTGTGCTCTGTATAACCCCTGCAGCTCCTGGTCAACATTTCCATCTGTGTGTGTGTCCAGGGTGTGCTCTGTATAACCTCAGCAGCTCCTGGTCAACAATCCCATCTGTGTGTGGATAGCATGCGCACTGTCTAACCCCTGCAGCACCTGGTCAACATTCCCATCTCTGTGTGTGTCCAGGGTGTGCTCTGTATAACCCCTGCAGCTCCTGGACAACATTCCCTTCTCTGTGTGGCCAGGATGTGCTCTGTATATCCCCTGCAGCTCCTGGCCAACATTCCCATCTGTGTGTGTGGCCAGGATGTGCTCTGTATAACTCCTGCAGCTCCTGGTCAACATTCCCATCTCTGTGTGGCCAGGGTGTGCTATGTATAACCCCTGCAGCTCCTGGTCAACATTCCCATCTCTGTGTGGCCAGGGTGTGCTCTGTATAACTCCTGCAGCTCCTGGTCAACATGTCCTTCTCTGTGAGGCCAGGTGGCGCTCTGTATAACCCCTGCAGCTCCTGGTCAACATTCCCATCTCTGTGTGTGCCCAGGGTATGCTCTGTATAACTCCTGCAGCTCCTGGTCAACATTCCCATCTCTGTGTGGCCAGGTTGTGCTCGGTATAACTCCTGCAACTTCTGGTCAATATTCCCATTTCTGTGTGGCCAGGGTGTGCTCTGTATAACCCCTGCAGCTCCTGGTCAGCATTCCCATCTCTGTGTGGCTAGGATGTGCTCTGTATATCCCCTGCAGCTCCTGGTCAACATTCCCATCTGTGTGTGTGGCCAGGGTGTGCTCTGTATAACCCCAGCAACTTCTGGTCAACATTCCCATCTCTGTGTGGCCAGGGTGTGCACTGTATAAACCCTGCAGCTCATGGTCAACATTCCCATCTCTGTTTGTGCCCAGGGTGTGCTCTGTATAACCCCTGCAGCTCCTGGTGAACATTCCCATCTCTGTGTGGCCAGGATGTGCTCTGTATACTCCTGCAGCACCTGGTCAACATTCCCATCTCTGTCTGGCCATGGTGTGCTCTGTATAACCCCTGCAGTTCCTGGTCAACATGTCCTTCTCTGTGAGGCCAGATGGCGCTCTGTATAACCCCTGCAGCTCCTGGTCAACATTCCCATCTGTGTGTGCCCAGGGTATGCTGTGTATAACTCCTGCAGCTCCTGGTCAACATTCCCATCTCTGTGTGGCCAGGTTGTGCTCTGTATAGAACATGCAACACCTGGTCAATATTCCCATTTCTGTGTGGCCAGGGTGTGCTCTGTATAACCCCTGCAGCTCCTGGTCAGCATTCCCATCTGTGTGTGTGTCCAGGGTGTGCTCTGTATAACCCCTGCAACTCCTGGTCAACATTCCCATCTCTGTGTGGCCAGGTTGTGCTCTGTGTAACTCCTGCAGCTCCTGGTCAATATTCCCATTTCTGTGTGGTCAGGGCGTGCTCTGTATAACCCCTGCAGCTCCTGGTCAACATTCCCATCTCTGTGTGGCCAGGGTGTGCTCTGTATAACCCCTGCAGCTCCTGGTCAACATTCCCATCTGTGTGTGTGTCCAGGTTGTGCTCTGTATATCTCCTGCAGCTCCTGGTCAACATTCCCATCTGTGTGGCCAGGGTGTGCTCTGTATAACCCCTGCAGCTCTTGGTCAACATTTCCATCTGTGTGTGTGTCCAGGGTGTGCTCTGTATAACCTCAGCAGCTCCTGGTCAACAATCCCATCTGTGTGTGGATAGCATGCGCACTGTCTAACCCCTGCAGCACCTGGTCAACATTCCCATCTCTGTGTGTGTCCAGGGTGTGCTCTGTATAACCCCTGCAGCTCCTGGACAACATTCCCTTCTCTGTGTGGCCAGGATGTGCTCTGTATATCCCCTGCAGCTCCTGGCCAACATTCCCATGTGTGTGTGTGGCCAGGATGTGCTCTGTATAACACCTGCAGCTCCTGGTCAACATTCCCAACTCTGTGTGGCCAGGGTGTGCTCTGTATAACCCCTGCAGCTCCTGGTCAACATTCCCATCTCTGTGTGGCCAGGATGTGTTCTGTATAACCCCTGCAGCTCCTGGTCAACATTCCAATCTCTGTGTGGCCAGGGTGTGCTCTGTATAACCCCTGCTCCTGGTCAACATTCCCATCTCTGTGTGGCCATGGTGTGCTCTGTATAACTCGTGCAGCTCCTGGTCAACATGTCCTTCTCTGTGAGGCCAGGTGGCGCTCTGTATAACACCTGCAGCTCCTGGTCAACATTCCCATTTGTGTGTGCCCAGGGTATGCTCTGTATAACTCCTGCAGCTCCTGGTCAGTATTCCCATCTCTGTGTGGCCAGGATGTGCTCTGTATATCCCCTGCAGCTCCTGGTCAACATTCCCATCTGTGTGTGTGGCCAGGGTGTGCTCTGTATAACCCCTGCAACTTCTGGTCAACATTCCCATCTCTGTGTGGCCAGGGTGTGCACTGTATAACCCCTGCAGCTCATGGTCAACATTCCCATCTCTGTTTGTGCCGAGGGTGTGCTCTGTCTAACCCCTGCAGCTCCTGGTCAACATTCCCATTTCTGTGTGTTGCCAGGATGTGCTCTGTATAACCCCTGCAGCTCCTGGTCAACATGTCCTCTGTGAGGCCAGGATGTGCTCTGTATAACCCCTGCAGCTCCTGGTCAACATTCCCATCTCTGTGTGGCCAGGGTGTACTCAGTATAACCCCTGCAGGTCCTGGTCAACATTCCCATCTGTGTGTGCCCAGGGTGTGCTCTGGATAACTCCTCAGCTCCTGGTCAACATTCCCATCTCTGTGTGGCCAGTGTGTGCTCTGTATAACCCCTGCAGCTCCTGGTGAACATTCCCATCTGTGTGTGTGGCCAGGATGTGCTCTGTATAACTCTTGCAGCTCCTGGTCAACATTCCCATTTCTGTGTGGCCTGGGTGTGCTCTATATAACCCCTGCAGCTCCTGGTCAACATTCCCATCTCTGTGTGGCCAGGGTGTGTTCTGTATTACCCCTGCAGCTCCTGGTCAACACTCCCATCTCTGTGTGGCCAGGGTTTGCTCGGTATAACCCCTGCTCCGTGTCAACATTCCCATCTCTGTGTGGCCAGGGTGTGCTCTGTATAACTCCTGCAGCTCCTGGTCAACATGTCCTTCTCTGTGAGGCCAAGTGGCGCTCTGTATAACCCCTGCAGCTCCTGGTCAACATTCCCATCTCTGTGTGCCCAGGGTATGCTCTGTATAACTCCTGCAGCTCCTGGTCAACATTCCCATCTCTGTGTGGCCAGGTTGTGCTCTGTATAGATCCTGCAACTCCTGGTCAATATTCCCATTTCTGTGTGGCCAGGGTGTGCTCTGTATAATCCCTGCAGCTCCTGGTCAGCATTCCCATCTGTGTGTGTGTCCAGGGTGTGCTCTGTATAACCCCTGCAGCTCCTGGTGAACATTCCCATCTCTGTGTGGCCAGGATGTGCTCTGTATACTCCTGCAGCACCTGGTCAACATTCCCATCTCTGTCTGGCCATGGTGTGCTCTGTATAACCCCTGCAGCTCCTGGTCAACATGTCCTTCTCTGTGAGGCCAGGTGGCGCTCTGTATAACCCCTGCAGCTCCTGGTCAACATTCCCATCTGTGTGTGCCCTGGGTATGCTGTGTATAACTCCTGCAGCTCCTGGTCAACATTCCCATCTCTGTGTGGCCAGGTTGTGCTCTGTATAGAACATGCAACCCCTGGTCAATATTCCCATTTCTGTGTGGCCAGGGTGTGCTCTGTATAACCCCTGCAGCTCCTGGTCAGCATTCCCATCTGTGTGTGTGTCCAGGGTGTGCTCTGTATAACCCCTGCAACTCCTGGTCAACATTCCCATCTCTGTGTGGCCAGGTTGTGCTCTGTATAACTCCTGCAGCTCCTGGTCAATATTCCCATTTCTGTGTGGTCAGGGTGTGCTCTGTATAACCCCTGCAGCTCCTGGTCAACATTCCCATCTCTGTGTGGCCAGGGTGTGCTCTGTATAACCCCTGCAGCTCCTGGTCAACATTCCCATCTGTGTGTGTGTCCAGGTTGTGCTCTGTATATCTCCTGCAGCTCCTGGTCAACATTCCCATCTGTGTGGCCAGGGTGTGCTCTGTATAACCCTCCTGGTCAACATTCCCATCTCTGTGTGGCCAGGGTGTACTCAGTATAACCCCTGCAGCTCCTGGTCAACATTCCCATCTGTGTGTGCCCAGGGTGTGCTCTGTATAACTCCTCAGCTCCTGGTCAACATTCCCATCTCTGTGTGGCCAGTGTGTGCTCTGTATAACCCCTGCAGCTCCTGGTGAACATTCCCATCTGTGTGTGTGGCCAGGATGTGCTCTGTATAACTCTTGCAGCTCCTGGTCAACATTCCCATCTCTGTGTGGCCTGGGTGTGCTCTATATAACCCCTGCAGCTCCTGGTCAACATTCCCATCTTTGTGTGGCCAGGGTGTGTTCTGTATTACCCCTGCAGCTCCTGGTCAATATTCCCATCTCTGTGTGGCCAGGGTTTGCTCGGTATAACCCCTGCTCCGTGTCAACATTCCCATCTCTGTGTGGCCAGGGTGTGCTCTGTATAACTCCTGCAGCTCCTGGTCAACATGTCCTTCTCTGTGAGGCCAGGTGGCGCTCTGTATAACCCCTGCAGCTCCTGGTCAACATTCCCATCTCTGTGTGCCCAGGGTATGCTCTGTATAACTCCTGCAGCTCCTGGTCTACATTCCCATCTCTGTGTGGCCAGGTTGTGCTCTGTATAGATCCTGCAACTCCTGGTCAATATTCCCAATACTGTGTGGCCAGGGTGTGCTCTGTATAATCCCTGCAGCTCCTGGTCAGCATTCCCATCTGTGTGTGTGTCCAGGGTGTGCTCTGTATAACCCCTGCAGCTCCTGGTCAACATTCCCATCTCTGTGTGGCCAGTGTGTGCTCTGTATAACCCCTGAAGCTCCTGGTCAACATTCTCATCTCTGTGTGTGGCCAGGGTGTGGTCTGTATACTCCTGCAGCTCCTGGTCAACATTCCCATCTCTGTGTGGCCAGGGTGTGCTCTGTATAACCCCTGCAGCTCCTGGTCAACATTCCCATCTCTGCGTGGCCAGGGTGTGATCTGTATAAACCACTGCAGCTCCTGGTCAACATTCCCATCTCTGTGTGTGGCCAGGGTGTGCTCTGTATAACCCCTGTAGCTCCTGGTCAACATTCCCATCTCTCATTGTGTCCTGGGAGTGATCTCTGTAACCCCTGCAGCTCCTGGTCAACATTCCCATCTCTGTGTGGCCAGGGTGTGCTCTATTTAACACCTGCAGCTCCTGGTCAACATTCCCATCTCTGTGAGGCCAGGGTGCGCTCTGTATAACCCCTGCAGTTCCTGGTCAACATTCCCATCTCTGTGTGGCCAGGGTGTGCTCTGTATAACCCCTGCAGCTCCTGGTCAACATTCCCATCTCTGTGTGGCCAGGATGTGCTCTGTATACTCCTGCAGCTCCTGGTAAACATTCCCATCTATGTGTGGCCATGGTGTGCTCTGTATAACTCCTGCAGCTCCTGGTCAAAATTCCCATCTCTGTGTGTGGTCAGGGTGTGCTCTGTATAACCCCTGCTGCTCCTGGTCAACATTCCCATCTCTGTGTGGCCAGGATGTGCACTGTATAATGCCAGCAGCTCCTGGTCAACATTCCCATCTCTGTGTGTGGTCAGGGTGTGCTCTGTATAACTCCTGCAGCTCCTGGTCAACATTCCCATCTCTGTGTGGCCAGGGTGTGCTCTGTCTCACACTGCAGCTCCTGGTCTACATTCCCATCTCTGTGTGGCCAGGGTGTGCTCTGTATAACTCCTGCAGCTCATGGTTAACATTCCCATCTCTGTGTGTGGTCAGTATGTGCTTTGTATAACTCCTGCAGCTCCTGGTTAACATTCCCATTTCTGTGTGTGGCCAGTATGTGCTTTGTATAACCCCTGCAGCTCCTAGTCTACATTCCCATCTCTGTGTGGCCAGGATGTGCTCTGTACACTCCTGCAGCACCTGGTCAACATTCCCATCTCTGTGTGGCCAGGATGTTCTCTGTATATTCCTGCAGCTCCTGGTCAACATTCCCATCTCTGTGTGTGGTCAGGGTGTGCTCTGTATAACCCCTGCTGCTCCTGGTCAACATTCGCATCTCTGTGTGGCCAGGATGTGCACTGTATAACCCCTGCAGCTCCTGGTCTACATTCCCATCTCTGTGTGGCCAGGGTGTGCTCTCTATAACTCCTGCAGCTCCTGGTCAACATGTCCTACTCTGTGAGGCCAGGTGGCGCTCTGTATAACCCCTGCAGCTCCTGGTCAACATTCCCATCTGTGTGTGCCGAGGATATGCTCTGTATAACTCCTGCAGCTCCTGGTCAACATTCCCATCTCTGTGTGGCCAGGTTGTGCTCTGTATAACTCCTGCAGCTCCTGGTCAATATTCCCATTTCTGTGTGGCCAGGTTGTGCTCTGTATAACCCCTGCAGCTCCTGGTCAACATTCCCATCTGTGTGTGTGTCCAGGGTGTGCTCTGTATATCTCCTGCAGCTCCTGGTCAACATTCCCATCTGTGTGGCCAGGGTGTGCTCTGTATAACCCCTGCAGCTCCTGGTCAACATTCCCATCTCTGTGTGGCCAGTGTGTGCTCTGTATAACCCCTGCAGCTCCTGGTCAACATTCTCATCTCTGTGTGTGGCCAGGGTGTGGTCTGTATACTCCTGCAGCTCCTGGTCAACATTCCCATCTCTGTGTGGCCAGGGTGTGCTCCGTATAACCCCTGCAGCTCCTGGTCAACATTCCCATCTCTGCGTGGCCAGGGTGTGATCTGTATAAACCACTGCAGCTCCTGGTCAACATTCCCATCTCTGTGTGTGGCCAGGGTGTGCTCTGTATAACCCCTGCAGCTCCTGGTCAACATTCCCATCTCTCATTGTGTCCTGGGAGTGATCTCTGTAACCCCTGCAGCTCCTGGTCAACATTCCCATCTCTGTGTGGCCAGGGTGTGCTCTGTTTAACACCTGCAGCTCCTGGTCAACATTCCCATCTCTGTGAGGCCAGGGTGCGCTCTGTATAACCCCTGCAGTTCCTGGTCAACATTCCCATCTCTGTGTGGCCAGGGTGAGCTCTGTATAACCCCTGCAGCTCCTGGTCAACATTCCCATCTCTGTGTGGCCAGGATGTGCTCTGTATACTCCTGCAGCTCCTGGTCAACATTCCCATCTCTGTGTGGCCTGGGTGTGCTCTATATAACCCCTGCAGCTCCTGGTCAACATTCCCATCTCTGTGTGGCCAGGGTGTGTTCTGTATTACCCCTGCAGCTCCTGGTCAATATTCCCATCTCTGTGTGGCCAGGGTTTGCTCGGTATAACCCCTGCTCCGTGTCAACATTCCCATCTCTGTGTGGCCAGGGTGTGCTCTGTATAACTCCTGCAGCTCCTGGTCAACATGTCCTTCTCTGTGAGGCCAGGTGGCGCTCTGTATAACCCCTGCAGCTCCTGGTCAACATTCCCATCTCTGTGTGCCCAGGGTATGCTCCGTATAACTCCTGCAGATCCTGGTCAACATTCCCATCTCTGTGTGGCCAGGTTGTGCTCTGTATAGATCCTGCAACTCCTGGTCAATATTCCCATTTCTGTGTGGCCAGGGTGTGCTCTGTATAATCCCTGCAGCTCCTGGTCAGCATTCCCATCTGTGTGTGTGTCCAGGGTGTGCTCTGTATAACCCCTGCAGCTCCTGGTCAACATTCCCATCTCTGTGTGGCCAGTGTGTGCTCTGTATAACCCCTGCAGCTCCTGGTCAACATTCTCATCTCTGTGTGTGGCCAGGGTGTGGTCTGTATACTCCTGCAGCTCCTGGTCAACATTCCCATCTCTGTGTGGCCAGGGTGTGCTCTGTATAACCCCTGCAGCTCCTTGTCAACATTCCCATCTCTGCGTGGCCAGGGTGTGATCTGTATAAACCACTGCAGCTCCTGGTCAACATTCCCATCTCTGTGTGTGGCCAGGGTGTGCTCTGTATAACCCCTGCAGCTCCTGGTCAACATTCCCATCTCTCATTGTGTCCTGGGAGTGATCTCTGTAACCCCTGCAGCTCCTGGTCAACATTCCCATCTCTGTGTGGCCAGGGTGTGCTCTGTTTAACACCTGCAGCTCCTGGTCAACATTCCCATCTCTGTGAGGCCAGGGTGTGCTCTGTATAACCCCTGCAGTTCCTGGTCAACATTCCCATCTCTGTGTGGCCAGGGTGTGCTCTGTATAACCCCTGCAGCTCCTGGTCAACATCCCCATCTCTGTGTGGCCAGGATGTGCTCTGTATACTCCTGCAGCTCCTGGTAAACATTCCCATCTATGTGTGGCCAGGGTGTGCTCTGTATAACTCCTGCAGCTCCTGGTCAAAATTCCCATCTCTGTGTGTGGTCAGGGTGTGCTCTGTATAACCCCTGCTGCTCCTGGTCAACATTCCCATCTCTGTGTGGCCAGGATGTGCACTGTATAATGCCAGCAGCTCCTGGTCAACATTCCCATCTCTGTGTGTGGTCAGGGTGTGCTCTGTATAACTCCTGCAGCTCCTGGTCAATATTCCCATCTCTGTGTGGCCAGGGTGTGCTCTGTATAACTCCTGCAGCTCATGGTTAACATTCCCATCTCTGTGTGTGGTCAGTATGTGCTTTGTATAACTCCTGCAGCTCCTGGTTAACATTCCCATTTCTGTGTGTGGCCAGTATGTGCTTTGTATAACCCCTGCAGCTCCGAGTCTACATTCCCATCTCTGTGTGGCCAGGATGTGCTCTGTATACTCCTGCAGCACCTGGTCTACATTCCCATCTCTGTGTGGCCAGGGTGTGCTCTGTATAACTCCTGCAGCTCATGGTTAACATTCCCATCTCTGTGTGTGGTCAGTATGTGCTTTGTATAACTCCTGCAGCTCCTGGTTAACATTCCCATTTCTGTGTGTGGCCAGTATGTGCTTTGTATAACCCCTGCAGCTCCTAGTCTACATTCCCATCTCTGTGTGGCCAGGATGTGCTCTGTATACTCCTGCAGCACCTGGTCAACATTCCCATCTCTGTGTGGCCAGGATGTTCTCTGTATATTCCTGCAGCTCCTGGTCAACATTCCCATCTCTGTGTGTGGTCAGGGTGTGCTCTGTATAACCCCTGCTGCTCCTGGTCAACATTCGCATCTCTGTGTGGCCAGGATGTGCACTGTATAACCCCTGCAGCTCCTGGTCTACATTCCCATCTCTGTGTGGCCAGGGTGTGCTCAGTATAACCCTTGCAGCTCCTGGTCAACATGTCCTACTCTGTGAGGCCAGGTGGCGCTCTGTATAACCCCTGCAGCTCCTGGTCAACATTCCCATCTGTGTGTGCCGAGGATATGCTCTGTATAACTCCTGCAGCTCCTGGTCAACATTCCCATCTCTGTGTGGCCAGGTTGTGCTCTGTATAACTCCTGCAGCTCCTGGTCAATATTCCCATTTCTGTGTGGCCAGGTTGTGCTCTGTATAACCCCTGCAGCTCCTGGTCAACATTCCCATCTGTGTGTGTGTCCAGGGTGTGCTCTGTATATCTCCTGCAGCTCCTGGTCAACATTCCCATCTGTGTGGCCAGGGTGTGCTCTGTATAACCCCTGCAGCTCCTGGTCAACATTCCCATCTCTGTGTGGCCAGTGTGTGCTCTGTATAACCCCTGCAGCTCCTGGTCATCATTCTCATCTCTGTGTGTGGCCAGGGTGTGGTCTGTATACTCCTGCAGCTCCTGGTCAACATTCCCATCTCTGTGTGGCCAGGGTGTGCTCTGTATAACCCCTGCAGCTCCTGGTCAACATTCCCATCTCTGCGTGGCCAGGGTGTGATCTGTATAAACCACTGCAGCTCCTGGTCAACATTCCCATCTCTGTGTGTGGCCAGGGTGTGCTCTGTATAACCCCTGCAGCTCCTGGTCAACATTCCCATCTCTCATTGTGTCCTGGGAGTGATCTCTGTAACCCCTGCAGCTCCTGGTCAACATTCCCATCTCTGTGTGGCCAGGGTGTGCTCTGTTTAACACCTGCAGCTCCTGGTCAACATTCCCATCTCTGTGAGGCCAGGGTGCGCTCTGTATAACCCCTGCAGTTCCTGGTCAACATTCCCATCTCTGTGTGGCCAGGGTGAGCTCTGTATAACCCCTGCAGCTCCTGGTCAACATTCCCATCTCTGTGTGGCCAGGATGTGCTCTGTATACTCCTGCAGCTCCTGGTCAACATTCCCATCTCTGTGTGGCCTGGGTGTGCTCTATATAACCCCTGCAGCTCCTGGTCAACATTCCCATCTCTGTGTGGCCAGGGTGTGTTCTGTATTACCCCTGCAGCTCCTGGTCAATATTCCCATCTCTGTGTGGCCAGGGTTTGCTCGGTATAACCCCTGCTCCGTGTCAACATTCCCATCTCTGTGTGGCCAGGGTGTGCTCTGTATAACTCCTGCAGCTCCTGGTCAACATGTCCTTCTCTGTGAGGCCAGGTGGCGCTCTGTATAACCCCTGCAGCTCCTGGTCAACATTCCCATCTCTGTGTGCCCAGGGTATGCTCTGTATAACTCCTGCAGATCCTGGTCAACATTCCCATCTCTGTGTGGCCAGATTGTGCTCTGTATAGATCCTGCAACTCCTGGTCAATATTCCCATTTCTGTGTGGCCAGGGTGTGCTCTGTATAATCCCTGCAGCTCCTGGTCAGCATTCCCATCTGTGTGTGTGTCCAGGGTGTGCTCTGTATAACCCCTGCAGCTCCTGGTCAACATTCCCATCTCTGTGTGGCCAGTGTGTGCTCTGTATAACCCCTGCAGCTCCTGGTCAACATTCTCATCTCTGTGTGTGGCCAGGGTGTGGTCTGTATACTCCAGCAGCTCCTGGTCAACATTCCCATCTCTGTGTGGCCAGGGTGTGCTCTGTATAACCCCTGCAGCTCCTTGTCAACATTCCCATCTCTGCGTGGCCAGGGTGTGATCTGTATAAACCACTGCAGCTCCTGGTCAACATTCCCATCTCTGTGTGTGGCCAGGGTGTGCTCTGTATAACCCCTGCAGCTCCTGGTCAACATTCCCATCTCTCATTGTGTCCTGGGAGTGATCTCTGTAACCCCTGCAGCTCCTGGTCAACATTCCCATCTCTGTGTGGCCAGGGTGTGCTCTGTTTAACACCTGCAGCTCCTGGTCAACATTCCCATCTCTGTGAGGCCAGGGTGCGCTCTGTATAACCCCTGCAGTTCCTGGTCAACATTCCCATCTCTGTGTGGCCAGGGTGTGCTCTGTATAACCCCTGCAGCTCCTGGTCAACATTCCCATCTCTGTGTGGCCAGGATGTGCTCTGTATACTCCTGCAGCTCCTGGTAAACATTCCCATCTATGTGTGGCCAGGGTGTGCTCTGTATAACTCCTGCAGCTCCTGGTCAAAATTCCCATCTCTGTGTGTGGTCAGGGTGTGCTCTGTATAACCCCTGCTGCTCCTGGTCAACATTCCCATCTCTGTGTGGCCAGGATGTGCACTGTATAATGCCAGCAGCTCCTGGTCAACATTCCCATCTCTGTGTGTGGTCAGGGTGTGCTCTGTATAACTCCTGCAGCTCCTGGTCAATATTCCCATCTCTGTGTGGCCAGGGTGTGCTCTGTATAACTCCTGCAGCTCATGGTTAACATTCCCATCTCTGTGTGTGGTCAGTATGTGCTTTGTATAACTCCTGCAGCTCCTGGTTAACATTCCCATTTCTGTGTGTGGCCAGTATGTGTTTTGTATAACCCCTGCAGCTCCGAGTCTACATTCCCATCTCTGTGTGGCCAGGATGTGCTCTGTATACTCCTGCAGCACCTGGTCAACATTCCCATCTCTGTGTGGCCAGGATGTTCTCTGTATATTCCTGCAGCTCCTGGTCAACATTCCCATCTCTGTGTGTGGTCAGGGTGTGCTCTGTATAACCCCTGCTGCTCCTGGTCAACATTCGCATCTCTGTGTGGCCAGGATGTGCACTGTATAATCCCTGCAGCTCCTGGTCTACATTCCCATCTCTGTGTGGCCAGGGTGTGCTCTGTATAACTCCTGCAGCTCCTGGTCAACATGTCCTACTCTGTGAGGCCAGGTGGCGCTCTGTATAACCCCTGCAGCTCCTGGTCAACATTCCCATCTGTGTGTGCCCAGGATATGCTCTGTATAACTCATGCAGCTCCTGGTCAACATTCCCATCTCTGTGTGGCCAGGTTGTGCTCTGTATAACTCCTGCAGCTCCTGGTCAATATTCCCATTTCTGTGTGGCCACGTTGTGCTCTGTATAACCCCTGCAGCTCCTGGTCAACATTCCCATCTGTGTGTGTGTCCAGGGTGTGCTCTGTATATCTCCTGCAGCTCCTGGTCAACATTCCCATCTGTGTGGCCAGGGTGTGCTCTGTATAACCCCTGCAGCTCCTGGTCAACATTCCCATCTCTGTGTGGCCAGTGTGTGCTCTGTATAACCCCTGCAGCTCCTGGTCAACATTCTCATCTCTGTGTGTGGCCAGGGTGTGGTCTGTATACTCCTGCAGCTCCTGGTCAACATTCCCATCTCTGTGTGGCCAGGGTGTGCTCTGTATAACCCCTGCAGCTCCTGGTCAACATTCCCATCTCTGCGTGGCCTGGGTGTGATCTGTATAAACCACTGCAGCTCCTGGTCAACATTCCCATCTCTGTGTGTGGCCAGGGTGTGCTCTGTATAACCCCTGCAGCTCCTGGTCAACATTCCCATCTCTCATTGTGTCCTGGGAGTGATCTCTGTAACCCCCGCAGCTCCTGGTCAACATTCCCATCTCTGTGTGGCCAGGGTGTGCTCTGTTTAACACCTGCAGCTCCTGGTCAACATTCCCATCTCTGTGAGGCCAGGGTGCGCTCTGTATAACCCCTGCAGCTCCTGGTCAACATTCCCATCTCTGTGTGGCCAGGGTGAGCTCTGTATAACCCCTGCAGCTCCTGGTCAACATTCCCATCTCTGTGTGGCCAGGATGTGCTCTGTATACTCCTGCAGCTCCTGGTAAACATTCCCATCTATGTGTGGCCAGGGTGTGCTCTGTATAACTCCTGCAGCTCCTGGTCAACATTCCCATCTCTGTGTGGCCAGGATGTGCACTGTATAATGCCAGCAGCTCCTGGTCAACATTCCCATCTCTGTGTGTGGTCAGGGTGTGCTCTGTATAACTCCTGCAGCTCCTGGTCAATATTCCCATCTCTGTGTGGCCAGGGTGTGCTCTGTATAACTCCTGCAGCTCATGGTTAACATTCCCATCTCTGTGTGTGGTCAGTATGTGCTTTGTATAACTCCTGCAGCTCCTGGTTAACATTCCCATTTCTGTGTGTGGCCAGTATGTGCTTTGTATAACCCCTGCAGCTCCGAGTCTACATTCCCATCTCTGTGTGGCCAGGATGTGCTCTGTATACTCCTGCAGCACCAGGTCAACATTCCCATCTCTGTGTGGCCAGGATGTTCTCTGTATATTCCTGCAGCTCCTGGTCAACATTCCCATCTCTGTGTGTGGTCAGGGTGTGCTCTGTATAACCCCTGCTGCTCCTGGTCAACATTCGCATCTCTGTGTGGCCAGGATGTGCACTGTATAATCCCTGCAGCTCCTGGTCTACATTCCCATCTCTGTGTGGCCAGGGTGTGCTCTGTATAACTCCTGCAGCTCCTGGTCAACATGTCCTACTCTGTGAGGCCAGGTGGCGCTCTGTATAACCCCTGCAGCTCCTGGTCAACATTCCCATCTGTGTGTGCCCAGGATATGCTCTGTATAACTCCTGCAGCTCCTGGTCAACATTCCCATCTCTGTGTGGCCAGGTTGTGCTCTGTATAACTCCTGCAGCTCCTGGTCAATATTCCCATTTCTGTGTGGCCACGTTGTGCTCTGTATAACCCCTGCAGCTCCTGGTCAACATTCCCATCTGTGTGTGTGTCCAGGGTGTGCTCTGTATATCTCCTGCAGCTCCTGGTCAACATTCCCATCTGTGTGGCCAGGGTGTGCTCTGTATAACCCCTGCAGCTCCTGGTCAACATTCCCATCTCTGTGTGGCCAGTGTGTGCTCTGTATAACCCCTGCAGCTCCTGGTCAACATTCTCATCTCTGTGTGTGGCCAGGGTGTGGTCTGTATACTCCTGCAGCTCCTGGTCAACATTCCCATCTCTGTGTGGCCAGGGTGTGCTCTGTATAACCCCTGCAGCTCCTGGTCAACATTCCCATCTCTGCGTGGCCTGGGTGTGATCTGTATAAACCACTGCAGCTCCTGGTCAACATTCCCATCTCTGTGTGTGGCCAGGGTGTGCTCTGTATAACCCCTGCAGCTCCTGGTCAACATTCCCATCTCTCATTGTGTCCTGGGAGTGATCTCTGTAACCCCCGCAGCTCCTGGTCAACATTCCCATCTCTGTGTGGCCAGGGTGTGCTCTGTTTAACACCTGCAGCTCCTGGTCAACATTCCCATCTCTGTGAGGCCAGGGTGCGCTCTGTATAACCCCTGCAGCTCCTGGTCAACATTCCCATCTCTGTGTGGCCAGGGTGAGCTCTGTATAACCCCTGCAGCTCCTGGTCAACATTCCCATCTCTGTGTGGCCAGGATGTGCTCTGTATACTCCTGCAGCTCCTGGTAAACATTCCCATCTATGTGTGGCCAGGGTGTGCTCTGTATAACTCCTGCAGCTCCTGGTCAAAATTCCCATCTCTGTGTGTGGTCAGGGTGTGCTCTGTATAACCCCTGCTGCTCCTGGTCAACATTCCCATCTCTGTGTGGCCAGGATGTGCACTGTATAATGCCAGCAGCTCCTGGTCAACATTCCCATCTCTGTGTGTGGTCAGGGTGTGCTCTGTATAACTCCTGCAGCTCCTGGTCAACATTCCCATCTCTGTGTGGCCAGGGTGTGCTCTGTATAACCCCTGCAGCTCCTGGTCTACATTCCCATCTCTGTGTGGCCAGGGTGTGCTCTGTATAACTCCTGCAGCTCATGGTTAACATTCCCATCTCTGTGTGTGGTCAGTATGTGCTTTGTATAACTCCTGCAGCTCCTGGTTAACATTCCCATTTCTGTGTGAGGCCAGTATGTGCTTTGTATAACCCCTGCAGCTCCTAGTCTACATTCCCATCTCTGTGTGGCCAGGATGTGCTCTGTATACTCCTGCAGCACCTGGTCAACATTCCCATCTCTGTGTGGCCAGGATGTTCTCTGTATATTCCTGCAGCTCCTGGTCAACATTCCCATCTCTGTGTGTGGTCAGGGTGTGCTCTGTATAACCCCTGCTGCTCCTGGTCAACATTCGCATCTCTGTGTGGCCAGGATGTGCACTGTATAATCCCTGCAGCTCCTGGTCTACATTCCCATCTCTGTGTGGCCAGGGTGTGCTCTGTATAACTCCTGCAGCTCCTGGTCAACATGTCGTACTCTGTGAGGCCAGGTGGCGCTCTGCATAACCCCTGCAGCTCCTGGTCAACATTCCCATCTGTGTGTGCCCAAGATATGCTCTGTATAACTCCTGCAGCTCCTGGTCAACATTCCCATCTCTGTGTGGCCAGGTTGTGCTCTGTATAACTCCTGCAGCTCCTGGTCAATATTCCCATTTCTGTGTGGCCAGGTTGTGCTCTGTATAACCCCTGCAGCTCCTGGTCAACATTCCCATCTGTGTGTGTGTCCAGGGTGTGCTCTGTATATCTCCTGCAGCACCTGGTCAACATTCCCATCTGTGTGGCCAGTGTGTGCTCTGTATAACCCCTGCAGCTCCTGGTCAACATTTCCTTCTGTGTGTGTGTCCAGGGTGTGCTCTGTATAACACCAGCAGCTCCTGGTCAACACTCCCATCTGTGTGTGGACAGCGTGCGCACTGTATAACCCCTCCAGCACCTGGTCAACATTCCCATCTCTGTGTGTGTCCAGGGTGTGCTCTGTATAACCCCTGCAGCTCCTGGTCAACATTCCCTTCACTGTGTGGCCAGGATGGGCTCTGTATATCCCCTGCAGCTTCTGGCCAACATTCCCATCTGTGTGTGTGGCCAGGATGTGCTCTGTATAACTTCTGCAGCTCCTGGTCAACATTCCCATCTCTGTGTGGCCAGGGTGTGCACTGTATAACCCCTGCAGCTCCTGGTCAACATTCCCATCTCTGTGTGGCCAGGGTGTGTTCTGTATAACCCCTGCAGCTCCTGGTCAACATTCCCATCTCTGTGTGGCCAGGTTGTGCTCTGTATAGAACCTGCAACCCCTGGTCAATATTCCCATTTCTGTGTGGCCAGGGTGTGCTCTGTATAACCCCTGCAGCTCCTGGTCAACATTCCCATCTGTGTGACCAGTGTGTGCTCTGTATAACCCCTGCAGCTCCTGGTCAACATTCCCATCTGTGTGTGTGTCCTTGGTGTGCTCTGTATAAGCCCAGCAGCTCCTGGTCAACACTCTCATATGTGTGTGGACAGCAGGCGCACTGTATAACCCCTGCAGCTCCTGGTCAACATTTTCATCTCTGTGTGTGGCCAGGGTGTGGTCTGTATACTCCTGCAGCTCCTGGTCAACATTCGCATCTCTGTGTGGCCAGGGCGTGCTCTGTATTACCCCTGCAGCTCCTGGTCAACATTCTCATCTCTGTGTGTGGCCAGGGTGTGGTCTGTATACTCCTGCAGCTCCTGGTCAACATTCCCATCTCTGTGTGGCCAGGGTGTGATCTGTATAACCACTGCAGCTCCTGGTCAACATTCCCATCTCTCAGTGTGTCCTGGGAGTGATCTGTGTAACCGCTGCAGCTCCTGGTTAACATTCCCATCTCTGTGTGGCCAGGGTGTGCTCTGTATAACCCCTGCAGCTCCTGGTCTACATTCCCATCTCTGTGTGTCAAGGGTGTGCTCTGTATAACCCCAGCAGCTCCTGGTCAACACTCCCATCTCTGTGAGGCCAGGGTGCGCTCTGTATAACCCCTGCAGCTCCTGGTCAACATTCCCATCTCTGTGTGGCCAGGGTGAGCTCTGTATAACCCCTGCAGCTCCTGGTCAACATTCCCATCTCTGTGTGGCCAGGATGTGCTCTGTATACTCCTGCAGCTCCTGGTAAACATTCCCATCTATGTGTGGCCAGGGTGTGCTCTGTATAACTCCTGCAGCTCCTGGTCAAAATTCCCATCTCTGTGTGTGGTCAGGGTGTGCTCTGTATAACCCCTGCTGCTCCTGGTCAACATTCCCATCTCTGTGTGGCCAGGATGTGCACTGTATAATGCCAGCAGCTCCTGGTCAACATTCCCATCTCTGTGTGTGGTCAGGGTGTGCTCTGTATAACTCCTGCAGCTCCTGGTCAACATTCCCATCTCTGTGTGGCCAGGGTGTGCTCTGTATAACCCCTGCAGCTCCTGGTCTACATTCCCATCTCTGTGTGGCCAGGGTGTGCTCTGTATAACTCCTGCAGCTCATGGTTAACATTCCCATCTCTGTGTGTGGTCAGTATGTGCTTTGTATAACTCCTGCAGCTCCTGGTTAACATTCCCATTTCTGTGTGAGGCCAGTATGTGCTTTGTATAACCCCTGCAGCTCCTAGTCTACATTCCCATCTCTGTGTGGCCAGGATGTGCTCTGTATACTCCTGCAGCACCTGGTCAACATTCCCATCTCTGTGTGGCCAGGATGTTCTCTGTATATTCCTGCAGCTCCTGGTCAACATTCCCATCTCTGTGTGTGGTCAGGGTGTGCTCTGTATAACCCCTGCTGCTCCTGGTCAACATTCGCATCTCTGTGTGGCCAGGATGTGCACTGTATAATCCCTGCAGCTCCTGGTCTACATTCCCATCTCTGTGTGGCCAGGGTGTGCTCTGTATAACTCCTGCAGCTCCTGGTCAACATGTCGTACTCTGTGAGGCCAGGTGGCGCTCTGCATAACCCCTGCAGCTCCTGGTCAACATTCCCATCTGTGTGTGCCCAAGATATGCTCTGTATAACTCCTGCAGCTCCTGGTCAACATTCCCATCTCTGTGTGGCCAGGTTGTGCTCTGTATAACTCCTGCAGCTCCTGGTCAATATTCCCATTTCTGTGTGGCCAGGTTGTGCTCTGTATAACCCCTGCAGCTCCTGGTCAACATTCCCATCTGTGTGTGTGTCCAGGGTGTGCTCTGTATATCTCCTGCAGCACCTGGTCAACATTCCCATCTGTGTGGCCAGTGTGTGCTCTGTATAACCCCTGCAGCTCCTGGTCAACATTTCCTTCTGTGTGTGTGTCCAGGGTGTGCTCTGTATAACACCAGCAGCTCCTGGTCAACACTCCCATCTGTGTGTGGACAGCGTGCGCACTGTATAACCCCTCCAGCACCTGGTCAACATTCCCATCTCTGTGTGTGTCCAGGGTGTGCTCTGTATAACCCCTGCAGCTCCTGGTCAACATTCCCTTCACTGTGTGGCCAGGATGGGCTCTGTATATCCCCTGCAGCTTCTGGCCAACATTCCCATCTGTGTGTGTGGCCAGGATGTGCTCTGTATAACTTCTGCAGCTCCTGGTCAACATTCCCATCTCTGTGTGGCCAGGGTGTGCACTGTATAACCCCTGCAGCTCCTGGTCAACATTCCCATCTCTGTGTGGCCAGGGTGTGTTCTGTATAACCCCTGCAGCTCCTGGTCAACATTCCCATCTCTGTGTGGCCAGGTTGTGCTCTGTATAGAACCTGCAACCCCTGGTCAATATTCCCATTTCTGTGTGGCCAGGGTGTGCTCTGTATAACCCCTGCAGCTCCTGGTCAACATTCCCATCTGTGTGACCAGTGTGTGCTCTGTATAACCCCTGCAGCTCCTGGTCAACATTCCCATCTGTGTGTGTGTCCTTGGTGTGCTCTGTATAAGCCCAGCAGCTCCTGGTCAACACTCTCATATGTGTGTGGACAGCAGGCGCACTGTATAACCCCTGCAGCTCCTGGTCAACATTTTCATCTCTGTGTGTGGCCAGGGTGTGGTCTGTATACTCCTGCAGCTCCTGGTCAACATTCGCATCTCTGTGTGGCCAGGGCGTGCTCTGTATTACCCCTGCAGCTCCTGGTCAACATTCTCATCTCTGTGTGTGGCCAGGGTGTGGTCTGTATACTCCTGCAGCTCCTGGTCAACATTCCCATCTCTGTGTGGCCAGGGTGTGATCTGTATAACCACTGCAGCTCCTGGTCAACATTCCCATCTCTCAGTGTGTCCTGGGAGTGATCTGTGTAACCGCTGCAGCTCCTGGTTAACATTCCCATCTCTGTGTGGCCAGGGTGTGCTCTGTATAACCCCTGCAGCTCCTGGTCTACATTCCCATCTCTGTGTGTCAAGGGTGTGCTCTGTATAACCCCAGCAGCTCCTGGTCAACACTCCCATCTGTCTGTGGACAGCGTGCGCACTGTATAACCCCTGCAGCACCTGGTCAACATTCCCATCTGTGTGTGTGGCCAGGATGTGCTCTGTATAACTCCTGCAGCTCCTGGCCAACATTCCCATCTCTGTGTGGCCAGGGTGTGCTCTGTATAACACCTGCAGCTCCTGGTCAACATTCCCATCTCTGTGTGGCCAGGGTGTGTTCTGTATAACCCCTGCAGCTCCTGGTCAACATTCCCATCTCTGTGTGGCCAGGGTGTGCTCTGTATAACCCATGCTCCTGGTCAACATTCCCATCTCTGCGTGGCCAGGGTGCGCTCTGTATAACTCCTGCAGCTCCTGGTCAACATGTCCTTCTCTGTGAGGCCAGGTGGCGCTCTGTATAACCCCTGCAGCTCCTGGTCAACATTCCCATCTGTGTGTGCCCAGGGTATGCTCTGTATAACTCCTGCATCTCCTGGTCAACATTCCCATCTCTGTGTGGCCAGGTTGTGCTCTGTATAACTCCTGCAACTCCTGGTCAATATTCCCAATTCTGTGTGGCCAGGGTATGCTCTGTATAACCCCTGCATCTCCTGGTCAGCATTCCCATCTGTGTGTGTCCAGGGTGTGCTCTGTATAACCCCTGCAGCTCCTGGTCAACATTCCCATCTCTGTGTGGCCAGTGTGTGCTCTGTATAACCCCTGCAGCTCCTGGTCAACATTCACATCTCTGTGTGGCCAGGATGTGCTCTGTATATCTGCTGCAGCTCCTGGTCAACATTCCCATCTCTGTTTGTGCCCAGGGTGTGCTCTGTATAACCCCTGCAGCTCCTGGTCTACATTCCCATCTCTGTGTGGCCAGGGTGTGCTCTGTATAACTCCTGCAGCTCCTGGTTAACATTCCCATTTCTGTGTGTGGCCAGGATGTGCTCTGTATAACCCCTGCAGCTCCTGGTCTACATTCCCATCTCTGTGTGGCCAGGGTGTGCTCTGTATAACTCCTGCAGCTCCTGGTTAAAATTCCCATTTCTGTGTGTGGCCAGGATGTGCTCTGTATAAACCCTGCAGCTCCTGGTCAACATTCCCATCTCTGCGTGGCCAGAGTGTGCTCTGTATAACCCCTGCAGCTCCTGGTCAACATTCCCATCTCTGCGTGGCCAGGGTGTGATCTGTATAACCCCTGCTCCTGGTCAACATTCCCATCTCTGTGTGGCCAGGGTGTGCTCTGTATAACCCCTGCAGCTCCTGGTCAACACTCCCATCTCTGAGTGTGGCCAGGGAGTGATCTGTGTTACCCCTGCAGCTCCTTGTCAATACTCCCATCCCTGAGTGTGGCCAGGATGTGCTCTGTCTAACCCCTGCAGCTCCTGGTCAACATTCCCATCTCTCAGTGTGTCCTGGGAGTGATCTGTGTTACCCCTGCAGCTCCTGGTTAACATTCCCATGTCTGTGTGGCCAGGGTGTGCTCTTTTATAACCCCAGCAGTTCCTGGTCAACATTCCCACCTCTGTGTGTCCAGGGTGTGCTCTGTATAACCCCAGCAGCTCCTGGTCAACATTCCCATCTCTGTGTGGCCAGGGTGTGCTCTGTTTAACACCTGCAGCTCCTGGTCAACATTCCCATCACTGTGTGGCCAGGGTGTGCTCTGTTTAACACCTGCAGCTCCTGGTCAACATTCCCATCACTGTGTGGCCAGGGTGTGCTCTGTATAACCCCTGCAGCCCCTGGTCAACATTCCCATCTCTGTGTGGCCAGGGTGTGATCTGTATAACCCCTGCAGCTCCTGGTCAACATTGCCATCTCTGTGTGGCCAGGATGTGCTCTGTATACTCCTGCAGCACCTGGTCAACTTCCCATCACTGTGTGGCCAGGATGTGCTCTGTATACTCCTGCAGCTCCTGGTAAACATTCCCATCTCTGTGTGGCCAGGGTGTGCTCTGTATAACTCCTGCAGCTCCTGGTCAACATTCCCATCTCTGTGTGTGGTCAGGGTGTGCTCTGTATAACCCCTGCTGCTCCTGGTCAACATTCCCATCTCTGTGTGGCCAGGATGTGCACTGTATAATGCCAGCAGCTCCTGGTCAACATTCCCATCTCTGTGTGTGGTCAGGGTGTGCTCTGTATAACTCCTGCAGCTCCTGGTCAACATTCCCATCTCTGTGTGGCCAGGGTGTGCTTTGTATAACCCCTGCAGCTCCTAGTCTACATTCCCATCTCTGTGTGGCCAGGATGTGCTCTGTATACTCCTGCAGCACCTGGTCAACATTCCCATCTCTGTGTGGCCAGGATGTGCTCTGTATATTCCTGCAGCTCCTGGTCAACAGTCCCATCTCTGTGTGTGGTCAGGGTGTGCTCTGTATAACCCCTGCTGCTCCTGGTCAACATTCACATCTCTGTGTGGCCAGGATGTGCACTGTATAATCCCTGCAGCTCCTGGTCTACATTCCCATCTCTGTGTGGCCAGGGTGTGCTCTGTATAACTCCTGCAGCTCCTGGTCAACATGTCCTACTCTGTGAGGCCAGGTGGCGCTCTGTATAACCCCTGCAGCTCCTGGTCAACATTCCCATCTGTGTGTGCCCAGGATATGCTCTGTATAACCCCTGCAGCTCCTGGTCAACATTCCCATCTCTGTGTGACCAGGGTGTGCTCTGTATATCCCCTGCAGCTCCTGGTCAACATTCCCATCTCTGTGTGACCAGGGTGTGCTCTGTATAACCCCTGCAGCTCCTGGTCAACATTCCCATCTCTGTGTGACCAGGGTGTGCTCTGTATAACCCCTGCAGCTCCTGGTCAACATTCCCATCTCTGTGTGACCAGGGTGTGCTCTGTATAACACCTGCAGCTCCTGGTCAACATTCCCATCTCTGTGTGGCCAGGATGTGCTCTGTATACTCCTGCAGCACCAGGTCAACATTCCCATCTCAGTGTGGCCAGGATGTGCTCTGTATACTCCTGCAGCTCCTGGTCAACATTCCCATCTCTGTGTGTGGTCAGGGTGTGCTCTGTATAACCCCTGCTGCTCCTGGTCAACATTCCCATCTCTGTGTGGCCAGGATGTGCACTGTATAATCCCAGTAGCTCCTGGTCAACATTCCCATCTCTGTGTGTGGTCAGGGGGTGCTCTGTATACTCCTGCAGCTCCTGGTCAACATTCCCATCTCTGTGTGTGGTCAGGGTGTGCTCTGTATAACTCCTGCAGCTCCTGGTCAACATTCCCATCTCTGTGTGGCCAGGGTGTGCTCTGTATAACCCCTGCAGCTCCTGGTCTACATTCCCATCTCTGTGTGGCCAGGGTGTGCTCTGTATAACTCCTGCAGCTCATGGTTAACATTCCCATCTCTGTGTGTGGTCAGTATGTGCTTTGTATAACTCCTGCAGCTCCTGGTTAACATTCCCATTTCTGTGTGAGGCCAGTATGTGCTTTGTATAACCCCTGCAGCTCCTAGTCTACATTCCCATCTCTGTGTGGCCAGGATGTGCTCTGTATACTCCTGCAGCACCTGGTCAACATTCCCATCTCTGTGTGGCCAGGATGTTCTCTGTATATTCCTGCAGCTCCTGGTCAACATTCCCATCTCTGTGTGTGGTCAGGGTGTGCTCTGTATAACCCCTGCTGCTCCTGGTCAACATTCGCATCTCTGTGTGGCCAGGATGTGCACTGTATAATCCCTGCAGCTCCTGGTCTACATTCCCATCTCTGTGTGGCCAGGGTGTGCTCTGTATAACTCCTGCAGCTCCTGGTCAACATGTCGTACTCTGTGAGGCCAGGTGGCGCTCTGCATAACCCCTGCAGCTCCTGGTCAACATTCCCATCTGTGTGTGCCCAAGATATGCTCTGTATAACTCCTGCAGCTCCTGGTCAACATTCCCATCTCTGTGTGGCCAGGTTGTGCTCTGTATAACTCCTGCAGCTCCTGGTCAATATTCCCATTTCTGTGTGGCCAGGTTGTGCTCTGTATAACCCCTGCAGCTCCTGGTCAACATTCCCATCTGTGTGTGTGTCCAGGGTGTGCTCTGTATAGCTCCTGCAGCACCTGGTCAACATTCCCATCTGTGTGGCCAGTGTGTGCTCTGTATAACCCCTGCAGCTCCTGGTCAACATTTCCTTCTGTGTGTGTGTCCAGGGTGTGCTCTGTATAACACCAGCAGCTCCTGGTCAACACTCCCATCTGTGTGTGGACAGCGTGCGCACTGTATAACCCCTCCAGCACCTGGTCAACATTCCCATCTCTGTGTGTGTCCAGGGTGTGCTCTGTATAACCCCTGCAGCTCCTGGTCAACATTCCCTTCACTGTGTGGCCAGGATGGGCTCTGTATATCCCCTGCAGCTTCTGGCCAACATTCCCATCTGTGTGTGTGGCCAGGATGTGCTCTGTATAACTTCTGCAGCTCCTGGTCAACATTCCCATCTCTGTGTGGCCAGGGTGTGCACTGTATAACCCCTGCAGCTCCTGGTCAACATTCCCATCTCTGTGTGGCCAGGGTGTGTTCTGTATAACCCCTGCAGCTCCTGGTCAACATTCCCATCTCTGTGTGGCCAGGTTGTGCTCTGTATAGAACCTGCAACCCCTGGTCAATATTCCCATTTCTGTGTGGCCAGGGTGTGCTCTGTATAACCCCTGCAGCTCCTGGTCAACATTCCCATCTGTGTGACCAGTGTGTGCTCTGTATAACCCCTGCAGCTCCTGGTCAACATTCCCATCTGTGTGTGTGTCCTTGGTGTGCTCTGTATAAGCCCAGCAGCTCCTGGTCAACACTCTCATATGTGTGTGGACAGCAGGCGCACTGTATAACCCCTGCAGCTCCTGGTCAACATTTTCATCTCTGTGTGTGGCCAGGGTGTGGTCTGTATACTCCTGCAGCTCCTGGTCAACATTCGCATCTCTGTGTGGCCAGGGCGTGCTCTGTATTACCCCTGCAGCTCCTGGTCAACATTCTCATCTCTGTGTGTGGCCAGGGTGTGGTCTGTATACTCCTGCAGCTCCTGGTCAACATTCCCATCTCTGTGTGGCCAGGGTGTGATCTGTATAACCACTGCAGCTCCTGGTCAACATTCCCATCTCTCAGTGTGTCCTGGGAGTGATCTGTGTAACCGCTGCAGCTCCTGGTTAACATTCCCATCTCTGTGTGGCCAGGGTGTGCTCTGTATAACCCCTGCAGCTCCTGGTCTACATTCCCATCTCTGTGTGTCAAGGGTGTGCTCTGTATAACCCCAGCAGCTCCTGGTCAACACTCCCATCTGTCTGTGGACAGCGTGCGCACTGTATAACCCCTGCAGCACCTGGTCAACATTCCCATCTGTGTGTGTGGCCAGGATGTGCTCTGTATAACTCCTGCAGCTCCTGGCCAACATTCCCATCTCTGTGTGGCCAGGGTGTGCTCTGTATAACACCTGCAGCTCCTGGTCAACATTCCCATCTCTGTGTGGCCAGGGTGTGTTCTGTATAACCCCTGCAGCTCCTGGTCAACATTCCCATCTCTGTGTGGCCAGGGTGTGCTCTGTATAACCCATGCTCCTGGTCAACATTCCCATCTCTGCGTGGCCAGGGTGTGCTCTGTATAACTCCTGCAGCTCCTGGTCAACATGTCCTTCTCTGTGAGGCCAGGTGGCGCTCTGTATAACCCCTGCAGCTCCTGGTCAACATTCCCATCTGTGTGTGCCCAGGGTATGCTCTGTATAACTCCTGCATCTCCTGGTCAACATTCCCATCTCTGTGTGGCCAGGTTGTGCTCTGTATAACTCCTGCAACTCCTGGTCAATATTCCCAATTCTGTGTGGCCAGGGTATGCTCTGTATAACCCCTGCATCTCCTGGTCAGCATTCCCATCTGTGTGTGTCCAGGGTGTGATCTGTATAACCCCTGCAGCTCCTGGTCAACATTCCCATCTCTGTGTGGCCAGTGTGTGCTCTGTATAACCCCTGCAGCTCCTGGTCAACATTCACATCTCTGTGTGGCCAGGATGTGCTCTGTATATCTGCTGCAGCTCCTGGTCAACATTCCCATCTCTGTTTGTGCCCAGGGTGTGCTCTGTATAACCCCTGCAGCTCCTGGTCTACATTCCCATCTCTGTGTGGCCAGGGTGTGCTCTGTATAACTCCTGCAGCTCCTGGTTAACATTCCCATTTCTGTGTGTGGCCAGGATGTGCTCTGTATAACCCCTGCAGCTCCTGGTCTACATTCCCATCTCTGTGTGGCCAGGGTGTGCTCTGTATAACTCCTGCAGCTCCTGGTTAAAATTCCCATTTCTGTGTGTGGCCAGGATGTGCTCTGTATAAACCCTGCAGCTCCTGGTCAACATTCCCATCTCTGCGTGGCCAGAGTGTGCTCTGTATAACCCCTGCAGCTCCTGGTCAACATTCCCATCTCTGCGTGGCCAGGGTGTGATCTGTATAACCCCTGCTCCTGGTCAACATTCCCATCTCTGTGTGGCCAGGGTGTGCTCTGTATAACCCCTGCAGCTCCTGGTCAACACTCCCATCTCTGAGTGTGGCCAGGATGTGCTCTGTATAACCCCTGCAGCTCCTTGTCAATACTCCCATCCCTGAGTGTGGCCAGGATGTGCTCTGTCTAACCCCTGCAGCTCCTGGTCAACATTCCCATCTCTCAGTGTGTCCTGGGAGTGATCTGTGTTACCCCTGCAGCTCCTGGTTAACATTCCCATGTCTGTGTGGCCAGGGTGTGCTCTTTTATAACCCCAGCAGTTCCTGGTCAACATTCCCACCTCTGTGTGTCCAGGGTGTGCTCTGTATAACCCCAGCAGCTCCTGGTCAACATTCCCATCTCTGTGTGGCCAGGGTGTGCTCTGTTTAACACCTGCAGCTCCTGGTCAACATTCCCATCACTGTGTGGCCAGGGTGTGCTCTGTTTAACACCTGCAGCTCCTGGTCAACATTCCCATCACTGTGTGGCCAGGGTGTGCTCTGTATAACCCCTGCAGTCCTGGTCAACATTCCCATCTCTGTGTGGCCAGGGTGTGATCTGTATAACCCCTGCAGCTCCTGGTCAACATTGCCATCTCTGTGTGGCCAGGATGTGCTCTGTATACTCCTGCAGCACCTGGTCAACTTCCCATCACTGTGTGGCCAGGATGTGCTCTGTATACTCCTGCAGCTCCTGGTAAACATTCCCATCTCTGTGTGGCCAGGGTGTGCTCTGTATAACTCCTGCAGCTCCTGGTCAACATTCCCATCTCTGTGTGTGGTCAGGGTGTGCTCTGTATAACCCCTGCTGCTCCTGGTCAACATTCCCATCTCTGTGTGGCCAGGATGTGCACTGTATAATGCCAGCAGCTCCTGGTCAACATTCCCATCTCTGTGTGTGGTCAGGGTGTGCTCTGTATAACTCCTGCAGCTCCTGGTCAACATTCCCATCTCTGTGTGGCCAGGGTGTGCTTTGTATAACCCCTGCAGCTCCTAGTCTACATTCCCATCTCTGTGTGGCCAGGATGTGCTCTGTATACTCCTGCAGCACCTGGTCAACATTCCCATCTCTGTGTGGCCAGGATGTGCTCTGTATATTCCTGCAGCTCCTGGTCAACAGTCCCATCTCTGTGTGTGGTCAGGGTGTGCTCTGTATAACCCCTGCTGCTCCTGGTCAACATTCACATCTCTGTGTGGCCAGGATGTGCACTGTATAATCCCTGCAGCTCCTGGTCTACATTCCCATCTCTGTGTGGCCAGGGTGTGCTCTGTATAACTCCTGCAGCTCCTGGTCAACATGTCCTACTCTGTGAGGCCAGGTGGCGCTCTGTATAACCCCTGCAGCTCCTGGTCAACATTCCCATCTGTGTGTGCCCAGGATATGCTCTGTATAACCCCTGCAGCTCCTGGTCAACATTCCCATCTCTGTGTGACCAGGGTGTGCTCTGTATATCCCCTGCAGCTCCTGGTCAACATTCCCATCTCTGTGTGACCAGGGTGTGCTCTGTATAACCCCTGCAGCTCCTGGTCAACATTCCCATCTCTGTGTGACCAGGGTGTGCTCTGTATAACCCCTGCAGCTCCTGGTCAACATTCCCATCTCTGTGTGACCAGGGTGTGCTCTGTATAACACCTGCAGCTCCTGGTCAACATTCCCATCTCTGTGTGGCCAGGATGTGCTCTGTATACTCCTGCAGCACCAGGTCAACATTCCCATCTCAGTGTGGCCAGGATGTGCTCTGTATACTCCTGCAGCTCCTGGTCAACATTCCCATCTCTGTGTGTGGTCAGGGTGTGCTCTGTATAACCCCTGCTGCTCCTGGTCAACATTCCCATCTCTGTGTGGCCAGGATGTGCACTGTATAATCCCAGTAGCTCCTGGTCAACATTCCCATCTCTGTGTGTGGTCAGGGGGTGCTCTGTATACTCCTGCAGCTCCTGGTCAACATTCCCATCTCTGTGTGTGGTCAGGGTGTGCTCTGTATAACTCCTGCAGCTCCTGGTCAACATTCCCATCTATGTGTGGCCAGGGTGTGCTCTGTATAACTCCTGCAGCTCCTGGTCAACATGTCCTTCTCTGTGAGGCCAGGTGGCGCTCTGTATAACCCCTGCAGCTCCTGGTCAACATTCCCATCTGTGTGTGCCCAGGGTATGCTCTGTATAACTCCTGCAGCTCCTGGTCCACATTCCCATCTGTGTGCGCCCAGGGTATGCTCTGTATAACTCCTGCAGCTCCTGGTCAACATTCCCATTTCTGTGTGGCCAGGTTGTGCTCTGTATAACCCCTGCAGCTCCTGGTCAATATTCCCATCTGTGTGTGTGTCCAGGGTGTGCTCTGTATAACCCCAGCAGCTCCTGGTCAACACTCCCATCTGTCTGTGGACAGCGTGCGCACTGTATAACCCCTGCAGCACCTGGTCAACATTCCCATCTGTGTGTGTGGCCAGGATGTGCTCTGTATAACTCCTGCAGCTCCTGGTCAACATTCCCATCTCTGTGTGGCCAGGGTGTGCTCTGTATAACCCCTGCAGCTCCTGGTCAACATTCCCATCTCTATGTTGCCAGGGTGTGTTCTGTATAACCCCTGCAGCTCCTGGTCAACGTTCCCATCTGTGTGTGGCCAGGGTGTGCTCTGTATAACCCATGCTCCTGGTCAACATTCCCATCTCTGCGTGGCCAGGGTGTGCTCTGTATAACTCCTGCAGCTCCTGGTCAACATGTCCTTCTCTGTGAGGCCAGGTGGCGCTCTGTATAACCCCTGCAGCTCCTGGTCAACATTCCCATCTGTGTGTGCCCAGGGTATGCTCTGTATAACTCCTGCAGCTCCTGGTCAACATTCCCATCTCTGTGTGGCCAGGAAGTGCTCTGTATACTCCTGCAGCTCCTGGTCAACATTCCCATCTCTGTGTGTGGTCAGGGTGTGCTCTGTATAACCCCTGCTGCTCCTGGTCAACATTCCCATCTCTGTGTGGCCAGGATGTGCACTGTATAATCCCAGTAGCTCCTGGTCAACATTCCCATCTCTGTGTGTGGTCAGGGTGTGCTCTGTATAACTCCTGCAGCTCCTGGTCAACATTCCCATCTCTGTGTGTCCAGGGTGTGCTCTGTATACTCCTGCAGCTCCTGGTCAACATTCCCATCTCTGTGTGTGGTCAGGGTGTGCTCTGTATAACTCCTGCAGCTCCTGGTCAACATTCCCATCTATGTGTGGCCAGGGTGTGCTCTGTATAACTCCTGCAGCTCCTGGTCAACATGTCCTTCTCTGTGAGGCCAGGTGGCGCTCTGTATAACCCCTGCAGCTCCTGGTCAACATTCCCATCTGTGTGTGCCCAGGGTATGCTCTGTATAACTCCTGCAGCTCCTGGTCAACATTCCCATCTGTGTGCGCCCAGGGTATGCTCTGTATAACTCCTGCAGCTCCTGGTCAACATTCCCATTTCTGTGTGGCCAGGTTGTGCTCTGTATAACCCCTGCAGCTCCTGGTCAATATTCCCATCTGTGTGTGTGTCCAGGTTGTGCTCTGTATAACCCCAGCAGCTCCTGGTCAACACTCCCATCTGTCTGTGGACAGCGTGCGCACTGTATAACCCCTGCAGCACCTGGTCAACATTCCCATCTGTGTGTGTGGCCAGGATGTGCTCTGTATAACTCCTGCAGCTCCTGGTCAACATTCCCATCTCTGTGTGGCCAGGGTGTGCTCTGTATAACCCCTGCAGCTCCTGGTCAACATTCCCATCTCTGTGTGGCCAGGGTGTGCTCTGTATAACCCCTGCAACTCCTGGTCAACATTCCCATCTCTGTGTGGCCAGGGTGTGCTCTGTATAACCCCTGCAACTCCTGGTCAACATTCCCATCTCTGTGTGGCCAGGGTGTGCTCTGTATAACTCCTGCAGCTCCTGGTCAACATGTCCTTCTCTGTGAGGCCAGGTGGTGCTCTGTATAACCCCTGCAGCTCCTGGTCAACATTCCCATCTGTGTGTGCCCAGGGTATGCTCTGTATAACTCCTGCAGCTCCTGGTCAACATTCCCATCTCTGTGTGGCCAGGTTGTGCTCTGTATAACTCCTGCAACTCCTGGTCAATATTTCCAATTCTGTGTGGCCAGGGTATGCTCTGTATAACCCCTGCATCTCCTGGTCAACATTCCCATCTCTGTGTGGCCAGGGTGTGCTCTGTATAACCCCTGCAGCTCCTGGTCAACATTCACATCTCTGTGTGGCCAGGGTGTGCACTGTATAACCCCTGCAGCTTCTGGTCAACATTCCCATCTCTGTTTGTGCCCAGGGTGTGCTCTGTATAACCCCTGCAGCTCCTGGTCTACATTCCCATCTCTGTGTGGCCAGGGTGTGCTCTGTATAACTCCTGCAGCTCCTGGTTAACATTCCCATTTCTGTGTGTGGCCAGGATGTGCTCTGTATAACCCCTGCAGCTCCTGGTCAACATTCCCATCTCTGTGTGGCCAGGGTGTGCTCTGTATAACTCCTGCAGCTCCTGGTTAACATTCCCATTTCTGTGTGTGGCCAGGATGTGCTCTGTATAACCCCTGCAGCTCCTGGTCAACATTCCCATCTCTGCGTGGCCAGAGTGTGCTCTGTATAACCCCTGCAGCTCCTGGTCAACATTCCCATCTCTGCGTGGCCAGGGTGTGATCTGTATAACCCCTGCTCCTGGTCAACATTCCCATCTCTGTGTGGCCAGGCTGTGCTCTGTATAACCCCTGCAGCTCCTGGTGAACACTCCCATCTCTGAGTGTGGCCAGGATGTGCTCTGTATAACCCCTGCAGCTCCTGGTCAACACTCCCATCTCTGAGTGTGGCCAGGATGTGCTCTGTCTAACCCCTGCAGCTCCTGGTCAACATTCCCATCTCTCAGTGTGTCCTGGGAGTGATCTGTGTTACCCCTGCAGCTCCTGGTTAACATTCCCATGTCTGTGTGGCCAGGGTGTGCTCTTTTATAACCCCAGCAGTTCCTGGTCAACATTCCCACCTCTGTGTGTCCAGGGTGTGCTCTGTATAACCCCAGCAGCTCCTGGTCAACATTCCCATCTCTGTGTGGCCAGGATGTGCTCTGTTTAACACCTGCAGCTCCTGGTCAACATTCCCATCACTGTGTGGCCAGGGTGTGCTCTGTTTAACACCTGCAGCTCCTGGTCAACATTCCCATCACTGTGTGGCCAGGGTGTGCTCTGTATAACCCCTGCAGCTCCTGGTCAACATTCCCATCTCTGTGTGGCCAGGGTGTGCTCTGTATAACCCCTGCAGCTCCTGGTCAACATTGCCATCTCTGTGTGGCCAGGATGTGCTCTGTATATTCCTGCAGCACCTGGTCAACATTCCCATCTCTGTGTGGCCAGGATGTGCTCTGTATACTCCTGCAGCTCCTGGTAAACATTCCCATCTCTGTGTGGCCAGGGTGTGCTCTGTATAACTCCTGCAGCTCCTGGTCAACATTCCCATCTCTGTGTGTGGTCAGGGTGTGCTCTGTATAACCCCTGCTGCTCCTGGTCAACATTCCCATCTCTGTGTGGCCAGGATGTGCACTGTATAATGCCAGCAGCTCCTGGTCAACATTCCCATCTCTGTGTGTGGTCAGGGTGTGCTCTGTATAACTCCTGCAGCTCCTGGTCAACATTCCCATCTCTGTGTGGCCAGGGTGTGCTCTGTATAACCCCTGCAGCTCCTGGTCTACATTCCCATCTCTGTGTGGCCAGGGTGTGCTCTGTATAACTCCTGCAGCTCCTGGTTAACATTCCCATTTCTGTGTGTGGCCAGTATGTGCTTTGTATAACCCCTGCAGCTCCTAGTCTACATTCCCATCTCTGTGTGGCCAGAATGTGCTCTGTATACTCCTGCAGCACCTGGTCAACATTCCCATCTCTGTGTGGCCAGGATGTGCTCTGTATATTCCTGCAGCTCCTGGTCAACAGTCCCATCTCTGTGTGTGGTCAGGGTGTGCTCTGTATAACCCCTGCTGCTCCTGGTCAACATTCGCATCTCTGTGTGGCCATGATGTACACTGTATAATCCCTGCAGCTCCTGGTCTACATTCCCATCTCTGTGTGGCCAGGGTGTGCTCTGTATAACTCCTGCAGCTCCTGGTCAACATGTCCTACTCTGTGAGGCCAGGTGGCGCTCTGTATAACCCCTGCAGCTCCTGGTCAACATTCCCATCTGTGTGTGCCCAGGATATGCTCTGTATAACTCCTGCAGCTCCTGGTCAACATTCCCATCTCTGTGTGGCCAGGTTGTGCTCTGTATAACTCCTGCAGCTCCTGGTCAATATTCCCATTTCTGTGTGGCCAGGTTGTGCTCTGTATAACCCCTGCAGCTCCTGGTCAACATTCCCATCTGTGTGTGTGTCCAGGGTGTGCTCTGTATATCTCCTGCAGCTCCTGGTCAACATTCCCATCTGTGTGGCCAGGGTGTGCTCTGTATAACCCCTGCAGCTCCTGGTCAACATTTCCATCTGTGTGTGTGTCCAGGGTGTGCTCTGTATAACCCCAGCAGCTCCTGGTCAACACTCCCATCTGTGTGTGGACAGCGTGCGCACTGTATAACCGCTGCAGCACCTGGTCAACATTCCCATCTCTGTGTGTGTCCAGGGTGTGCTCTGGAGAACCCCTGCAGCTCCTGGTCAACATTCCCTTCTCTGTGTGGCCAGGATGGGCTCTGTATATCCCCTGCAGCTTCTGGCCAACATTCCCATCTGTGTGTGTGGCCAGGATGTGCTCTGTATAACTTCTGCAGCTCCTCGTCAACATTCCCATCTCTGTGTGGCCAGTATGTGCTCTGTATAACCCCTGCAGCTCCTGGTCAACATTCCCATCTTTGTGTGGCCAGGGTGTGTTCTGTATAGCCCCTGCAGCTCCTGGTCAACATTCCCATCTCTGTGTGGCCAGGGTGTGCTCTGTATAACCCCTGCTACTGGTCAACATTCTCAACTCTGTGTGGCCAGGGTGTGCTCTGTATAACTCCTGCAGCTCCTGGTCAACATGTCCTTCTCTGTGAGGCCAGGTGGCGCTCTGTATAACCCCTGCAGCTCCTGGTCAACATTCCCATCTTGTGTGCCCAGGGTATGCTCTGTATAACTCCTGCAGCTCCTGGTCAACATTCCCATCTCTGTGTGGCCAGGTTGTGCTCTGGATAGAACCTGCAACCCCTGGTCAATATTCCCATTTGTGTGTGGCCAGGGTGTGCTCTGTGTAACCCCTGCAGCTCCTGGTCAGCATTCCCATCTGTGTGTGTGTCCAGGGTGTGCTCTGTATAACCCCTGCAGCTCCTGGTCAACATTCCCATCTGTGTGGCCAGTGTGTGCTCTGTATAACCCCTGCAGCTCCTGGTCAACATTCCCATCTGTGTGTGTGTCCTTGGTGTGCTCTGTATAAGCCCAGCAGCTCCTGGTCAACACTCTCATATGTGTGTGGACAGCATGCGCACTGTATAACCCCTGCAGCTCCTGGTCAACATTCCCAACTCTGTGTGTCTCCAGGGTGTGCTCTGTAAAACCCCTGCAGCTCCTGGTCAACATTCCCATCTCTATGTGGGCAGGGTGTGCTCTTTTACAACCCCAGCAGTTCCTGGTCAACATTCCATCCTCTGTGTGTCCAGGGTGTGCTCTGTATAACCCCTGCAGCTCCTGGTCAACATTCCCATCTCTGTGTGTCCAGGGTGTGCTCTGTATAACCCCAGCAGCTCCTGGTCAACATTCCCATCTCTATGTGGCCAGGGTGTGCTCTGTTTAACCCCTGCAGCTCCTGGTCAACATTCCCATCTCTGTGTGACCAGGGTGTGCTCTGTATAACCCCTGCAGCTCCTGGTCAACATTCCCATCTCTGTGTGGCCAGGATGTGCTCTGTATGCTCCTGCAGCACCTGGTCAACATTCCCATCTCTGTGTGGCCAGGATGTGCTCTGTATACTCCTGCAGCTCCTGGTCAACATTCCCATCTCTGTGTGTGGTCAGGGTGTGCTCTGTATAACCCCTGCAGCTCCTGGTCAACATTCCCATCTCTGTGTGGCCAGGATGTGCACTGTATAATCCCAGTAGCTCCTGGTCAACATTCCCATCTCTGTGTGTGGTCAGGGTGTGCTCTGTATAACTCCTGCAGCTCCTGGTCAACATTCCCATCTCTGTGTGGCCAGGATGTGCCCTGTATACTCCTGCAGCTCCTGGTCAACATTCCCATCTCTGTGTGTGGTCAGGGTGTGCTCGGTATAACTCCTGCAGCTCCTGGTCAACATTCCCATCTATGTGTGGCCAGGGTGTGCTCTGTATAACTCCTGCAGCTCCTGGTCAACATGTCCTTCTCTGTGAGGCCAGGTGGCGCTCTGTATAACCCCTGCAGCTCCTGGTCAACATTCCCATCTGTGTGTGCCCAGGGTATGCTCTGCATAACTCCTGCAGCTCCTGATCAACATTCCCATTTCTGTGTGGCCAGGTTGTGCTCTGTATAACCCCTGCAGCTCCTGGTCAACATTCCCATCTGTGTGTGTGTCCAGGGTGTGCTCTGTATAACCCCAGCAGCTCCTGGTCAACACTCCCATCTGTCTGTGGACAGCGTGCGCACTGTATAACCCCTGCAGCACCTGGTCAACATTCCCATCTGTGTGTGTGGCCAGGATGTGCTCTGTATAACTCCTGCAGCTCCTGGTCAACATTCCCATCTCTGTGTGGCCAGGGTGTGCTCTGTATATCCCCTGCAGCTCCTGGTCAACATTCCCATCTCTGTGTGGCCAGGGTGTGTTCTGTATAACCCCTGCAGCTCCTGGTCAACATTCCCATCTCTGTGTGGCCAGGGTGTGCTCTGTATAACTCCTGCAGCTCCTGGTCAACATGTCCTTCTCTGTGAGGCCAGGTGGCGCTCTGTATAACCCCTGCAGCTCCTGGTCAACATTCCCATCTGTGTGTGCCAGGGTATGCTCTGTATAACTCCTGCAGCTCCTGGTCAACATTCCCATCTCTGCGTGGCCAGGTTGTGCTCTGTATAGATGATTGATGCAGGTAGGGCAGTAGATGTTGTCTATATGGACTTCAGTAAGGCCTTTGACAAGGTCCCTCATGGTAGACTAGTACAAAAGGTGAAGTCACACGGGATCAGGGGTGAACTGGCAAGGTGGATACAGAACTGGCTAGGCCATAGAAGGCAGAGGGTAGCAATGGAGGGATGCTTTTCTAATTGGAGGGCTGTGACCAGTGGTGTTCCACAGGGATCAGTGCTGGGACCTTTGCTCTTTGTAGTATATATAAATGATTTGGAGGAAAATGTAACTGGTCTGATTAGTAAGTTTGCAGACGACACAAAGGTTGGTGGAATTGCGGATAGCGATGAGGACGGTCTGAGGATACAGCAGGATTTAGATTGTCTGGAGACTTGGGCGGAGAGATGGCAGATGGAGTTTAACCTGGACAAATGTGAGGTAATGCATTTTGGAAGGGCTAATGCAGGTAGGGAATATACAGTGAATGGTAGAACCCTCAAGAGTATTGAAAGTCAAAGAGATCTAGGAGTACAGGTCCACAGATCACTGAAAGGGGCTACACAGGTGGAGAAGGTAGTCAAGAAGGCATACGGCATGCTTGCCTTCATTGGCCGGGGCATTGAGTATAAGAATTGGCAAGTCATGTTGCAGCTGTATAGAACCTTAGTTAGGCCACACTTGGAGTATAGTGTTCAATTCTGGTCGCCACACTACCAGAAGGATGTGGAGGCTTTAGAGAGGGTGCAGAAGAGATTTACCAGAATGTTGCCTGGTATGGAGGGCATAAGCTATGAGGAGCGATTGAATAAACTCGGTTTGTTCTCACTGGAACGAAGGAGGTTGAGGGGCGACCTGATAGAGGTATACAAAATTATGAGGGGCATAGACAGAGTGGATAGTCAGAGGCTTTTCCCCAGGGTAGAGGGGTCAATTACTAGGGGGCATAGGTTTAAGGTGAGAGGGGCAAAGTTTAGAGTAGATGTACGAGGCAAGTTTTTTACGCAGAGGGTAGTGGGTGCCTGGAACTCACTACCGGAGGAGGTAGTGGAGGCAGGGACGATAGGGACATTTAAGGGGCATCTTGACAAATATATGAATAGGATGGGAATAGAAGGATACGGACCCAGGAAGTGTAGAAGATTGTAGTTTAGTCGGGCAGTATGGTCGGCACGGGCTTGGAGGGCCGAAGGGCCTGTTCCTGTGCTGTACATTTCTTTGTTCTTTGTTCTTTGTTCTATAACTCCTGCAACTCCTGGTCAATATTCTCAATTCTGTGTGGCCAGGGTATGCTCTGTATAACCCCTGCAGCTCCTGGTCAGCATTCCCATCTGTGTGTGTGTCCAGGGTGTGCTCTGTGTAACCCCTGCAGCTCCTGGTCAACATTCACATCTCTGTGTGGCCAGTGTGTGCTCTGTATAACCCCTGCAGCTCCTGGTCAACATTCCGATCTGTGTGTGTGTCCTTGGTGTGCTCTGTATAAGCCCAGCAGCTCCATGTCAACACTCCCATATGTGTGTGGACAGCATGCACACTGTATAACCCCTGCAGCTCCTGGTCAACATTCCCATCTCTGTGTGTGTCCAGGGTGTGCTCTGTATAACCCCTGCAGCTCCTGGTCAACATTCCCATCTCTGTGTGGCCAGGATGTGCTCTGTATATCCCCTGCAGCTCCTGGTCAACATTCCCATCTGTGTGTGTGGCCAGGGTGTGCTCTGTATAACCCCTGCAACTTCTGGTGAACATTCCCATCTCTGGGTGGCCAGGGTGCGCTCTGTATAACCCCAGCAGCTCCTGGTCAACATTCCCATTTCTGTGTGGCCAGGGTGTGCTCTGTATAACCCCAGCAGCTCCTGGTCAACATTCCCATCTGTGTGTGGCCAGGGTGTGCTCTGTATAACCCCTGCATCTCCTGGTCAACATTCCCATCTCTGTGTGTCCAGGGTGTGCTCTGTCTAACCCCAGCAGCTCCTGGTCAACATTCCCATCTATGTGTGGCCAGGGTGTGCTCTGTATAACCCCTGCATCTCCTGGTCAACATTCCCATCTCTGAGTGGCCAGGGTGTGCTCTGGATAACCCCTGCAGCTCCTGGTCACCAATCCCTTCTCTGTGTGGCCAGGGTGTGCTCTGTGTAACCCCTGCAGCTCCTGGTCAACATTCCCAATTCTGTGTGGCCAGGGTGTGCTCTGTATAACCCCTGCAGCTACTGGTCAACATTCCTATCTGTGTGGCCAGGGTGTGCTCTGTATACCCCTGCTCCTGGTCAACATTCCCATCTCTGTGTGGCCAGGGTGTGCACTGTCTAACCCCAGCAGCTCCTGGTCAACATTCCCATCTGTGTGTGGCCAGGGTGTGCTCTGTATAACCCCTGCATCTTCTGGTCAACATTCCCATCTCTGTGTGGCCACGATGTGCTCTGTATAACCCCTGCAACTCCTGGTCAACATTCGCATCTCTGTGTGGCCAGGATGTGCTCTGTCTCACCCCAGCAGCTCATGTCCAACATTCCCATCTCTGTGTGGCCAGGATGTGTTCTGCATAACCCCTGCATCTCCTGGTCAACATTCCCATCTCTGTGTGGCCACGATGTGCTCTGTATAACCCCAGCAGCTCCTGGTCAACATTCCCGTCTCTGTGTGGCCAGGGTGTGCTCTGTATAACCCCAGCAGCTCCTGGTCAACATTCTCATCTCTGTGTGTGGCCAGTGTGTGCTCTGTATACTCCTGCAGCTCCTGGTCAACATTCCCATCTCTGTGTGGCCAGGGTGTGCTCTGTATAACCCCTGCAGCTCCTGGTCAACATTCCCATCTCTGTGTGACCAGGGTGTGATCTGTATAACCCCAGCAGCTCCTGGTCAACATTCTCATCTCTGTGTGTGGCCAGTGTGTGCTCTGTATACTCCTGCAG